>NC_056739.1:638271518-638571518 GCF_019279795.1 Protopterus annectens | reverse complement strand
TACACTTATGGAGAGGGGTTAAACATAGATGATACAGTAGGGTATTAGTACTGGGTAACTTGGGGGGAGAAGGGTTACACATACCTGATAAAGTAGGTTAGTATTAGGTAACTTGGGGTAGAAGGGTTACTCATGCATGATAAAGTAGGGTAGTAGTACTAGGTAACTTAGAGGGAGAAGCGTTACATTATAGAGTAGGGATGTAGTATCAGGTAACTTAGGGGGAGAAGGGTTACAGATACATGATACAGTAGGGTAGTAGTACTAGGTAACTTGGGGGGGGAGAAGGGTTACACATGAATGATACATTAGGGTAGTAGTACTAGGTAACTTAGACAGGAGAAGAGTTACAGCTACATGATACAGCAGGGTAGTAGTATTAGGTAACAGAGAGGAGAAGGGTTACAGATACATAATACAGTAGGGTAGAAGTACTATGCAACTGGGGGAGAGAAGGGTTACATATGCATGATAAAGTAGAGTAGTAGTACTAGGTAACTTTGGGGAATAAGGGTTACACATACATGATACAACTGGGTATCAGTACTAGGTAACTCAGATGGGAGAAAGGTTACACATACCTGATACAGTAAGTTAGTACTAGGTAACTTGGAGGAGAAGGGTTACTAATACATGATACAGTAGGGTCGTAGTACTACGTAACTTAGGGAGAGAAGTATTACACATACATGGTATGGTAGGGTAGTAGCACTAGGTAACTAGAGGAAGAATGGCGCACAGCAACAGTTATTCCACTCCACTAAGGGTGAGCCACTGATCTCGGGAACTATCTCCCTATTAGCCTGACAAGCCTGGTCTGTAAGGCCTTTGAACGTATCATCGTGGAACTCATAAACAAACACATTGGTAATCTCCAAATTCTGGACCCCACCCAGTTCGTGTTTGTGAAAGGCAGATCATGCCTCCTGAACCTGATCAACTTCTCTGAGGCAGTCACCAAAGCTGTAAACGAGGATAAGGTGGTTCACACAGTCTATCTTGACCTCGCCAAGGGTTTCAACACCATCCCCTATTCTGGAATTACAGCTAAACTCACTAAACTAGGTATAAAATCCCTATGTCACAAGATGGGTTGCCAACTGACTCACTGACAGAACCACAACCAAACCTGATGCCTCGCAAGTATGGCATGCTCGATCAAACCATTATCAGACAAACTCCAATGACCAGCAAAATGCGATACTTGACAACAATATTGAATCAAGATAATAATTTTATTACATATTCTTGTATATTCATATATCCAGACCGGTTTCGGCTTCCCAGCCTTCCTCAAAACATTTATATGGGTTATAACTATTTCATTATAAATATATACAGGTTTGAATATTGTGGAGCAGATATAAATGTTGACACTTAACATATGAGAATATTTTAATTAAATATGTTATGAACTCTAGGTTTATTACATTCTAGAGATTTTTGTAGAATGAACAGTTTTCTCTGTTGCAGCTCAGATATTTCTGTATATGTATATAATTTTTTCATATATATACAAGTTATATAACATGCATTGGTTAGCATGATATATTGAACTAGTTATAGACCCAATGTAAACAGATTGTAAAGGTGGAACTATAAGGGCTCATAAATACATACATACATGATACAGTACGGTAGTAGTACTAGGTAACTTAGGGGAAGAAGGGTTACATATACTTGACAAAAGTAGGGTAGTAGCACAAGGTAACTTAGAGGGGAGAAGGGTTATAAACATACATGAAACAGTTGGGTAGTAGTACTAGGTAACTTGGGGGAGAAGGGTTACGCATACATGATACAGTAGGGTAGTAGTACAAGGTAACTTAATGGAACACGGCTTACACATAAATGATACAGTAGGGTAGTGGTACTAGGTAACTGACGGGGCGAAGGGTTACACATATATAACACAGTAGCGTGGTAGTACTAAGTAACTTAGAGAGGGGAAGGGTTACACATACATGAAATAATAAGGTAGTAGTACTAGGGAACTTTGGGGGATAAGGGTTACACATACATGATACAGTACGGTAGTAGGTTGCTTCAGGGGAGAAAGGTTACACATACATGATACAGTAGGGTAGCAGTACTAGGTAACATAGGAGAAGAAGGGTTACACATACATGATAACAGTAGGGTAGTAGTAATAGGTAACTTAGGGGGTTACATATACATAATAAAGTAGGGTAGCAGGACTAGATACCTTAGGGGGAGAAGGGTTACACATATACAACACAGTAGAGTAGTAGTACTTGGTAACTTAGGGGGAGAACGGTTATACCTATATAACACAGTAGGGTACTAGTACTAGGTAACTTTGAGAGGGGAAGGGTTACATATACATGACACAGTAGTGTAGTAGTACCAGCTAACGGGGGGGTAGGGTTATACATAGATGATACAGTAGGGTAGTAGTACTAAGTAACTTAAGGGAGAAAGTATGATACAGCAGGGTAGTAGAACTAGGTAATTTGGGGCAGAAGGGTTGCACATACATGATACAGTAGGGTCGTAGTACTAAGTAACTTAGAGGGAGAAGGGGTACACTTACATGATACAGTAGGGTAGTACTTCTATGTAACTTAGGAGGGAAGAAGGGTTGGACATACATGATACACTGAGGTAGCAGTACTATGTAACTTAGGGGAAGAAGGTTTGCACATACATGATACAGGTTCGCATACATGAAACAGTAGGGTAGTAGTAGTACAAGGTAACTTAATGGAACACAGCTTACACATAAATGATACAGTAGGGTAGTAGTACTAGGTAACTGATGGGGCGAAGGGTTACTCATATATTACACAGTAGCGAGGTAGTACTAGGTAATAGAGAGGGGAAGGGTTACACATTCATGAAACAACAAGGTACTAGGGAACTTTGGGGGATAAGGGTTACGCATACATGATACAGTAGGGTAGCATTACAAGGTAACGTAGGGTGAGAAGGGTTACACCTATATAATACAGTACGGTAATACTAGGTAACTTGGGGGGAAGGGTTGCACATATATAACACAGTAAAGTAGTTGTACTAGGTAACTTAGAGAGGGGAAGGGTTACGCAAAAATGACAGTACTGTAGTAGTATCAGGTAACATGGGGGGGTAGGGTTATGCATACATGATAACGTAGCGTAGTAGTACTTGGTAACTTAAGGGGGGTAACTTTGGGACAAAGGGACGAGAAGGGTTACATATGCATGATACAGGAGGGTAGGAATACTAGGTACCTTCAGGCAGAAGGGTTGCACATACATGATACAGTAGGGTAGTAGTACTAGGTAACTTAGGGGAGAAGGGTTATACATACATGATACAGTAGGGTAGTAGTATTAGGTAATTTGGGGAAGAAGGGTTGCACATACATGGTACAGTAGGGTAGTATTACTTAGTAACTTACAGAAGAGAGGGGTTACACTTAAATCATACAGTAAGGTAGTAGTACTAGCTAGATAACATAGGGAGGAGAAGTGTTGCAGACATATGATAGAGTAGGGTAGCAGTACTAAGTAACTTAGGGGGAGAAGGGTTACACACCTGATACAGTGGGATAATAGTACTAGCTAACATGCATTTCATATTTAATTAATTGTTTGTTGATTGGTGGATTTTTATTTTAAAATCAGTGACAATTATTGCATTTTATTCTTTATAGGAATGTGACTTAGAGATTTTTCAGTTCTGAACAAGTCATATTATTTACTGTTTGATAAAAGCAAACTGAATTTAGGAATTAAATGTGCGTGGCGTGTAAAGACGCATTGGAATATGTGCTGTGCATTCCTGCTTTATTTCCCATGCAATGGCTTCCAGACATAATTTTTGGTTATTAAGTAGTAGTTAAGGTTAACAAACACAAGGGTTAAATATGCATAAAATAGGTAACCTAACGGGGAGAATGGTTACACATACGTGATACAGTAGAGTACTAGTACTAGGTAACTTAGGGGGGAAAAGGTTTACAAATACATGATACAGTAGGGTAGCAGTACTAGGTAACTTGGGGGAAAGAGTTACACATGCATGATACAGCAAGGTAGGAGTACAAGGTAACTTGGGGCAAGAAGGGTTACACATACTTGACAACAGTAGGGTAGTAGTACTAGGTAACTTGGGGGAGAAGGGTTACGCATACATAATACATTTGGGTAGTAGTAGAGGTAAATTATGGGAACAAGGATTACACACACATGCTATAGTAGGGTAGTAGTACTAGGTAACAGACAGGAGAACAGTTACTCTTATATGACACAGTAGGGTAGTAGTACTGGGTAACCTTGAGAGGAGAGGGGTTACACATACATGACAGAGTAGCGTAGAAGTACTACGTAACTTAGTGGGGTGAAGACTTACACATACATAATACAGTAGGGTTGTAGTAGTACTAGGTGGCTTTGGGGGGAGAAGGGTTATACATACATGATACAGTACAGTAGCAGTACTAGGTAACTTAGGTGGGAGAAGGGTTGCACATACATTTAACAATAGGGTAGTAGTACTAGGGAACTTGGGGGAGAAGGGTTACGGATGCATGATATAGTAGGGTAGTATTAGTAGGTAACTTAGAGAAGAGAGGGGTTAAACATGCATGATACAGTTGGGTTTACATAACTTAGGGGGGAGAAGAGTTACAAATACATAATAAAGTAGGGTAGTAGTACTATGTAACTTAGGGGGAACTTAGGGGGAGAAGTATTAAACATACTATGTAAATTGTTAATCGCTATGCAATCCAATGTAACTACTGTCTGTTTATTTTAACTGTGGAGCTTTTCTCCCCGGGCCTCTGCTGAAAAAGGACCTACATCCAGTCGGACACTCCCAGTCAACAAATATAAATAAATAAATAACACAGTAGGGTTGTAGTACTAGGTAACTTAGAGAGGGGAAGGATTACACATACATGAAACAATAGGGTAGTAGTATTAGGGAAATTAGGAGGGAGGGTTACGCATACATGATACAGTAAGGTAGTATTCCTAGGTAACATAGGGGGAGAAGTGGTACACATACATGATACAGCAGGGTACTAGTACTAAGGAACATTAGGGAATAATGGTTACACATACATGATATAGTAGGGTAGTAGTACTAAGTAACTTAGAAATGAGAAGAGTTATTCTTATATGATACAGTAGGGTAGTAGTACTAGGTAACTTAGGGGGAGAAGGGTAGCAAATACATGATACAGTAGGGGAGTAGTACTAGGTACCTTAGGGGAAGAAGGACTGCACAGATATGATATAGTAGGGTAATAGTACTAGGTAACTTAGAGAGAAGAAAGGTTATGCTTAGATGATATAGTAGAGTAGTAGTACTAGGTAACGTAGAGAGGAGAGGGGTTACACATACATTATACAGTAGCGTAGAAGTACTATGCTACTAAGGGGGAGAAGGGTTACACATACATAATACAGAAGGGTAGTAGGTTGCTTCGGGGGAGAAGAGTTACACATACATGATACAGTAGGGTAGCAGAACTAGGTAACATAGGAGAAGATGGGTTACATATACATGACAACAGTAGGGTAGTAGTACTAGGTAACTTAGGAGGGAGAAGGGTTACATATACATAATAAAGTAGGGTAGCAGTACTAGATAACTTAGGGGGAAAAGGGTTACACATATACAACATAGTAGAGTAGTAGTAGTAACTTAGGGGGAGAACGGTTACACCTATATAACACAGTAGGGTACTAGTACTAGTTAACTTTGAGAGGGGAAGGGTTACATATACATGACACAGAAGTGTAATAGTACCAGCTAACTTAGGGGGTAGGGTTATGCATAGATGATACAGGAGGGTAGTAGTACTAGGTAACTTAGGGGAGAGAAGGGTTACACATACATGATACAGTAGGGGAGTAGTACTAGATAACTTAGGGAGAGAAGGGTTACGGATACATGATTCAGTAGGGTCGTATTACTAGGTAAATTAGGTGGAGAAGGGTTACACATACATAATACAGTAGGGTAGTAGTACTAAGTAACTTACGGAGAAGAGTTACACATGTATGATACAGTAGTGTAGTAGGACAAGGTAACTTGGGGCAGAAGGGTTGCACATACATGATACAGCAGGGTCGTAGTACTAGGTTACTTAGAGGGAGAAAGGGCACACTTACATGACACAGTAGGGTAGTACTTCTATGTAACTTAGGGGGAAGAAGGGTTGGCACACATGATACACTGAGGTAGTAGTACAGGGAACTTAGGGGAAGAAGGTTTGCACATACATGATACAGTACGGTAGTAGTATTAGGTAACTTAGGGGAAGAGGGGTTACATATACTTGACAACAGTAGCATAGCAGCACTAGATAACTTAGAGGGGAGAAGGGTTAAACATACATGAAGCAGTTGGGTAGTAATACTAGGTAACTTGGGGGAAAGGGTTACACATACATGATACAGTAGGATAGCAGTACAAGGTAACTTAATGGAACATGGCTTACACATGAATAATACAGTAGGGTAGTAGTACTAGGTACCTGACTGGGCGATGGGTTACACATACATAACACAGTAGCGTGGTAGTACTAGGTAACTTAGAGAGGGGAAGGGTTACACATAAATGACAAAGTACTGTAGTAGTACCAGGTAACTTGGGGGGTAGGGTTATGCATACATGATAACGCAGGGTAGTAGTACTTGGTAACTTAAGGGGGGTAACTTTGGGACATAGGGACAAGAAGGGTTACATATGCATGATACAGGAGGGTAGGAGTACTAGGTACTTTGGGGCAGAAGGGTTGCATATACATGATACAGTAGGGTAGTAGTAATAGGTAACTTAGGGGAGAAGGATTATACATACATGATACAGTAGGGTAGTAGTATTAGGTAACCTATGGGAAGAAGGGTTGCACATACATGGTACAGTAGGGTTGTATTACTATGTAACTTACAGACGAGAGGGGTTACACTTAAATGATACAGTAAGGTAGTAGCACTAGCTAGATAACATAGGGAGGAGAAGTGTTGCAGACACATGCTAGAGTAGGTTAGCAGTACTAAGTAACTTAGAGGGAGAAGGGTTACACACCTGATACAGTAGGATAATAGTACTAGCTAACATGCATTTCATATTTAATCAATTTGTTGTTTTGATTGGTGGATTTTTATTTTAAAATCAATGACAATGAATGCATTTTACTCTTTATAGGTATGTGACTTAGAGGTTTTTCAGTTCTGAAAAAGTCAAATTAATTACTGTTTGATTAAAGCAAACTGAATTTAGGAATTAAATGTGTGTGGTGTGTAAAGACACATTGGAAAATGTGCTGTGCATTCCTGCTTTATTTCCCATGCAATGGCTTCCAGACAGAATTTTTGGTTATTAAATAGTAGTTAAGGTTAACAAAAACAAGGGTTAAATATGCATGAAATAGGTAACTTAAGAGGGAGAATGGTTACACATACTTGATACAGTAGAGTACTAGTACTACGTAACTTGGGGGAGAAGGGTTATGCATACATAATACAGTTGGGTAGTAGCAGAGGTAACTTAGGGGAACAAGGGTTATACATACATGATATAGTAGGGTAGTAGTACTAGGTAACAGAGAGGAGAAGGGTTACTCTTATATGATACAATAGGGTAGTAGTACTAGGTAACTTTGAGAGGAGAGGCGGTAACGTAGGGGGGAAAAGGTTTACAAATACATGATACAGTAGGGTAGCAGTACTAGTTAACTTGGGGGAAAGAGTTACACATGCATGATACAACAAGGTAGGATTACTAGATAACTAAGGGAAAAGAAGGGGTACATATGCATATATAGTACGGTAGTAGTACTAGTTAACTTAGGGACAGAATGGTTACACATATGCAATACAGTAGGGTAGTAGTACTAGGGTTATGCATACATAATACAGTTGGGTAGTAGCAGAGGTAACTTAGGGGAAAAAGAAGTTATGTACTCACCATAACGTTCCATCTGAGTAGGTACCTCATTTGTCTGCAACCTGTGGGTATCGGATCCGACCTCGGATCCGAGCAGGCAGCTTTACTAGCTAAAAGATCCGAGCTCCTAGCTCCTCCCCTTACCCATAATCCCCTGCTACATACTCCCTTTCCCCAGATCGAGTTTGCCTAAACTAGCAACCAAGACTTTCGACCAAGTATCATAACCTACTGCCTAACTGCATGAACCTGTGTCATTCATGGTCAGGAAGCACGATACAGGATAGGGGGCATGGAGGGGGGGGGGTCGGTTGCAAACAAATGAAGTACCTACTCAGATGGAATGTTATGGTGAGTACATAACTTTTTTATCTGAAGTAGTTACTTCATTTGTTCTGCAACCTGTGAGACAGAGTCCCCAGCTACCTAATAAAAACCCTAGGAGGTCCTCAAGGAAGGATATTCCGGAGCACCGCGGAGCCAAAAGAAGCCCTACTCCTGGATATCATATCCAACTTATAATGAGAAATGAATGTGTGAGAAGAGGACCAAGTAGCTGCTGAACATATGTCATCCAGAGGAACTTTGGACCAAAACGCTGCAGAAGTAGCTATGGAACGAGTTGAATGGGCATGCACTCCGGAAGGAGCAGGTTTCCCTGAGGCTAAGTAAGCATGGATGATGCATTACGAAATCCAGTTTGCTAACTTTGGTAATAGCCTTTCCTAACGAAGGTTTGGCAAAGGTCACAAACAATTGACCAGACCTACGAGTAGCCTTTGTCCTGTGCAAGTAAAAACGCAGTTGTCTATGTACGTCCAGTTTGTACAATTGATATTCCCCTTTGTTTTGAAAGTTGGGAAAAAATACTGGTAAATTAATCGACTGATTAATATTTGATTCCAAGGCCATTTTGGGCAGAAAGGAGGGGTTAGTCCTGAGAGACACTCTATCCTTATGAAAAATTAAATAAGGGGGTCTCATGCAAACCACTTGAAGCTCCGAGACCCTCCTGGCTGACGTAATAGTGATCAGGAATGCTGTTTTCCAGGATAAAAATTTTAATTGAACCGAGGTGACCGGTTCGAAGGGCGGACTCGTCAATGCCTGCAAAACCAATGTCAGGTCCCATGGTGGAACCGCAGTCTTAACTGGTGGCTTCAGCAGAAAAACTCCTTTCAGAAATGTTTTGCATATTTTAGCTGAAGCTAATGATCCCAGCCCATCTCCTATGTGAAAATGAGAGATGGCTGCCAACTGTACTTTAACTGTAGATGCACTGGCTCCTTGATGAAAAATATGTGACAGGAATTCAAGAACAGTTAGGATAGGGACGGTAAAGGGATCCAAACCCTTGTATGTAGCCCAGATAGAAAACCGCTTCCACTTACTACTGTAAATTTTTCTGGTAGTAGGTTTTTGCGCTGCTACCAGGATGTCTTTCACTGGTGAGGAGATACCGGGAGTCCTTGCCATCAGTGGAACTGGATCAACCAAGCCGCAACTTGAGGTTTTCCAGGTTCGGGGGTTGCAATCCCACAGGATGCGAAATCAGATCCAGAATGGGATCCAAGATCCAAGGAGGAACTGCACTGTGAGACCGCAGATAAGGGAACCAGATCTGGCGAGGCCAGAATGGGGCTAACCATCGTGCTTTCTGTAGGAATTTGGTCATGAGAGGAAGAGGAGGGTAAGCATAGAGGAGACCGGGTGGCCAAGCGTGAACCAGAGCATCTCTGAGGATCTCCCCCGGTGGGGGAATTAGAGCGAAAAACTCGCTACACTTTGTGTTTGACGGAGAAGCAAAAAGATCGCAGCAAGGTCGACCCCATTTGAGGAAAATCTGTTTTGCCACTGATGGGTTCAGAGACCACTTGTAAGGTGTGAGGATCAAGCAACTCAGCTTGTCCGCAAGAAAGTTGGACTGTCCTGGAATGTGCGTTCCTATCAGAAAACGATTGGTGGATATCGCCCATTCCCAAACACTCATGGCCTCCCGACAAAGGGGATAAGATCTGGTCCCTCCCTGTTTGTTTATGTACCAGATTACCACCATGTTGTCTGTCTGTATAGCAATAGTCCCCAGGGGAAGAAGGTCATGAAGAGCTTGCAATGCTAGAAGCACCGCCCTCATCCACAGGACACTGATATGCAAAGCGGTCTCTAAGGGAGTCCACTTGCCTTGGACGGTTCTGCCCATAGAATGCCCCCCCCACCCGAGGCGAGAAGCATCCGTGGTCAGTGTGGCTTGGGTTTGAGGCATCACGAAGGGTCTCCCTGCCCATAGCTCCTATGAATGGAGCCACCAGAGGAGGGAGTCCCTGCAAACCTTGCTCAGGGGAATAGGAGTGTCTAAGGGGTGTAGCAACAGAGACCATTGGACTTGAAGGGTCCATTGAAGAATTCTCATTCGCAGGCGTGCGTGCAGGGAAAGAATGATTGCTACTGCCATAGAGCCCAGCGCTCTCAGGAGTAATTCTGCCAATGGGGCTGGGGACTGAAGAAGTGCCATAACATGATGTGACAAACTAATCAATCTGTCTGATGTTAAAAGAGCCTGCGAGAGGCGGGTATCTATTTTGGCCCCTATGAATTCCAGAACCTGTACAGGATGAAGGAAGGATTTCTGAAGGTTTATCGAAATGCCTAAATGCTAGGCAAGAGTGAGAGAGTAGTCTCTGGCAGAACAAAGCTGATGCCTGTTGGAAGCGGTGAGGAGCCAGTCGTCCAGGTACGGAAAGACCTGAATGCCCTGGAGTCTCAGGTGGGCTGCAACAACTGCCATGACCTTGGTGAACACCCTGGGGGTTGTGGTGAGGCCGAATGGAAGAACCCTGAACTGATAATGACTGGCTCCCAGCCAAAAGCGGAGAAACCTCCTGGATCGTCTGTCCATAAGAATATGGTAGTACGCATCCTTGAGGTCTATGGAGCACATCCAGTCGTTCTCCCGAAGAAGGGGGAGAATTGATTGCAGAGTGACCATCCGGAACTTTTCTTTGGGAATGAACAGGTTCAGGGAAGAGAGGTCTAGAATTTGTCTTAAGTCCCCCGTCTTTTTTGGCACTAAAAAGAACCTGGAGTAATTGCCCAATCCGAACTGGTCTGGGGGGACGTGCTGGATGGCTCTTCTTTCCAGCAGCTTCGAAACCTCCGAAGCTGCCGCCTCCCTTTGATTGGTTGGGACATCGGAGAGGTGCTTCATAGAAGGAGGAAGACTTATAAAAGGAATGGTGTATTCTCTGGATATGATTTGGAGCACCCACCGATCCATCATGATGGACTCCCAATTTTGGAGGTGCTCTGACAGATGCCCCCCCCGACTGCCTCCAGAGAGGGACAGCCGGGTAAGCCCTCAGGGCTGTTGCACGGGCCTGTCCGAGAATGGTTCTCTAGACCCAAAATTACCCCTCTGCCTCTAGGCCAGCATCCACCTTGTCCTCCTCTGCCTCTGAAGGACGAGGGGTCCGAAGCTGGACGGGACTGCTGAGACTTCCGGAACCACATCTTCTTTTGTCCCCTCTGATTCCTAGAGAAGGATCGTTGGGGATTAGAGAAGCGGACTCCGACAGCAGACAGCGTCTTCCCGTCCTTCTCGCTTTGGACCAGCGTCTCGCGGACGGTCTTGCCAAAGAGCAAAGAGCCATCAAAGGGCACGTTCGCGAAGGGTTCCGCAAAAATCGCAAAGGCAGAGCCAGGCGTGACACCGCAAGGTGACCCCATCTCCGCTGGCTCTAGCGGCTCCCTCGGTGGCATGGGAGAGTAACCGCATAGAGGTATTAGAAATAGATTTCAGAGTGGCCATGCATGTCGAGAAAATCCTCTTATCCTCAGTCGTCATGGACTCTGGGGGGGCCCCAGCGTATTCCTTTATTAAGTCTCGCTGGAGTCTGATAACATGTGCCATATAGTTCAGCGCCCTTATAGAGAAGGTGGCTGAAGCAAACATCCGCTTTCCAATGTGGTCCAATGTCAGAGATTCCTTATCCGGAGGATGGATGGAGGAACTCTCCTGCACTAGTTCCTTCTTTGTGGCAGCCGCCACCAACATGGCATCTACTGGAGAATGCTTAGACCAAGCCTGTCTATCCGAGGGGGGGGCTAAGAATTTTATCTGGCCTTCTTGGAATTGGCTCCATGGTGTCCGGCTCCTTCCACGCCCTGGTAGTAATTAAGTCTGCCAGGGGGTCAGCTGGGGGGGGCACCCAGGAGGTAGACGGGCCTGCATCGAACGCCTCCAGAAACACAGATTCGTCTGAGGAAGGTTTTTGGGCAGACCACCCTCCTCTAATTTGCAATATTTCCATGATGTCTCCAAAGGAGACATCCTCAGGGGGTGATTTTGGAGAACCTTCCCCTTTATCCAAATCTGTGTCTTCAGTGAGGGACTCAGGGGAGTCCAGGTGCCTCCTTTTGCACTTCCGTTTGTGAGGTAACTCCTCGGTGGGGCTATCCGAGGAGGGCTCACCCACAGGGTCCTGTTCCTCTAAGGGAACTAACTGGAGTGTTGGAGCAGGCTGTCCCAATGGCCGGATGATGGAAGAGAGACCCAAATGCGACGGGGGGGGGGGGCGGATGGATTCGACACCCGGGCCGGGGATCTGGAAGGCCTCGACAGAACCGTCTCCACTACCTCGAACGCCGAAATTGACCCGCCTTCCCCAGGCTCCGAAAGCAGTCCCCTCGGCTCCGAGATAGGGATCGGCATCGGAGCTGAAACTGTCGGATCCGAGAGGGAAGTGTGCTCCGACCTGAATGGAACCGAAGACACACCTACCCCCACGGATCCGATGCTCGGCTCTCGGCCCCGAGAGCTAGAATCCGACAAGCTCGAGGGCAACGTCGGCATCGAAGTAACCAGTGCTGTCGGCGCCGACAACTCCCCGGCTCCGAAATGGCCTGGATCCAACGACTCCAAAACCCCAAACCGGGTCAGAAAAGGAGCTATCGGGGTAAAGAAAGTGGCTGCTCTCCTCCCCGGAGGGGGGGAGGCAGAAGCACCCCCATCTGCATTTGAATCTGCAAAAATCGACGGATCATCTGATCCATGTCCGCGTTGGTCAGGCTCCTTGTAGATCTAGATGAGGTCGTCGAGGCGGGCCGGGAGGGCCGCCTCGAAGACCTCAAGGGAGACCGGTACTCCTCCTCTGGCTCCGGCGAGAAACGAGGCGAACGGAGCAGAGAGGGAGAGGATCCAGAGGCCCTAGTGGAAGGACTCGCAACTTTAGATGGCGGAGCTGAGGGGAGAGTCTCGGCCCGCCTCTTGTGACTCCTATGCTTATCTTTATGCCTATTCTCCCTAGAGGAAGAAGAGTCCCCTTGACCCTGAGAATCAGAGGGAGGTTGAGTCCCCGGCAGGGTAGGGGTTTCCAAAGGCCTGGGGGCCTCACTCGCAGCCTGTGCCTTAGCAGGAGACGAGGAAAAAGAATCCTGTGGTAATAAACCCGCCAGGATTAATTTGTTCCTCCTGTCCCTGGTGGCCCGGGGATTAAAAGCTGCACAAATTTGGCAGCTGGTGGACAAATGGGCCACCCCCAGACAAAGAATGCACTGAGTGTGGCCATCAGCTAGTGAGAGCTTATGGCCACACTCAGTGCACTTAGAAAATATGGCTTTGGGCCCTTCAGCCATAACACAGAACACACTCACACACTAAGGGGAGGGAAATAAAATTAAGACAAAAATTTACCTCAAGATATTAAAACTAATGATACTACATGACGACTAGGGTGCTAATACACACACACACACACACACACACACACACACACAACAAAAAGTATTGGATTCTGACTTTTTAATGGTTTTTAAAACCAGAAAGTTCTTACCCACGCCTAGGAGCTCTTCACTTGAAGCTTCTCTCAGCCGTGGCAAACGAGATCTGGGGAAGGGAGTATGTAGCAGGGGATTATGGGTAAGGGGAGGAGCTAGGCGCTCGGATCTTTTAGCTAGTAAAGCTGCCTGCTCGGATCCGAGGTTGGATCCGATACCCACAGGTTGCAGAACAAATGAAGTAACTACTTCAGATCAAGGGTTACACATACATAATATAGCAGGGTAGTAGTACTAGGTAACTTAGAGAGGAGAAGGGTTACTCTTATATGACACAATAGGGTAGTAGTACTAGGTAACTTTGAGAGGAGAGGGGATAACGTAGGGGGAAAAAGGTTTACAAATACATGATACAGTAGGGTAGCAGTACTAATTAACTTGGGGGAAAGAGTTACACATGCATGATGCAACAAGGTAGGAGTACTAGATAACTAAGGGAAAAGAAGGGGTGCATATGCATATATAGTAGGGTAGTAGTACTAGTTAACTTAGGGACAGAATGGTTACACATATGTGATACAGTAGGGTAGTAGTACTAGGTAACTTGGGGGAGAAGGGTTACGCATACATAATACAGTTGGGTAGTAGCAGAGGTAACTTAGGGGAACAAGGGTTACACATACATGATATAGTAGGGTAGTAGTACTAGGTAACTTAGAGAGGAGAAGGGTTACTCATATGATACAATAGGGTAGTAGTACTAGGTAACTTTGAGAGGAGAGAGGGTTACACACACATGATAGAGTAGGGTAGAAGTACTACGTAACTTAGTGGGGTGAAGGCTTACACATGTATAATACAGTAGGGTAGTAGTAGCACTAGGTGGCTTTGGGGGGGAGAAGGGTTATACATACATGATACAGTAGGGTAGTAGTACTAGGTCACTTAGGGGGAGAAGGGTTACACATACATGAAACAATAAGGAAGTGGTACTAGGGAACTTGGGGGGAGATGGGTTATGCATGATACAGTAGGGTAGTATTACTAGGTAACATAGAGAAGAGAGGGGTTAAACATGCATGATACAGCAGGGTAGAAGTACTACATTACTTAGGGGGGGAGAAGGGTAGTAGTGCTAGATAGCGTCAGGGGGAAAAGGGTTACACATACATGATACAGTAGGGTAGCAGTACTAAGTAACACAGGAGAAGAAGGGTTACACATACATAACAGTTGGGTAGTAGTACTAGGTAACTTAGGGGGAAAGGGTTACATATACATAATAAAGTAGGGTAGCTTGGGGGGAGAAGGGTTACACATATATAACACAGTAGGGTAGTAGTACTTGGTAACTTAGGAGGAGAAGGGTTACAAATATATAACACAGTAGGGTAGTAGTACTAGGCAACTTTGAGAGGGGAAGGGTTACACATACATGACACAGTAGTGTAGTAATACCAGCTAACTTGGAGGGTAGGGTTATGCGTAGAGAATACAGCAGGGTAGTAGTACTAGGTAACTTAAGGGAGTAAATAGGGGAATCAGGGAGGAGAAGGGTTACATATGCATGATACAGGTGGGTAGTAGTACTAGGTAACTTAGAGGGGAGAAGGGTTAAACATACATGATACAGTAGATTAGTAGTAACTTAGGGGGGGGAGTTTACACATACATGATGCAGTAGGGTAGCAGTACTAGGTAACTTAGAGGGAGAAGGGGTACATTTACATTGTACAGTAGGGTAGTAGTAGTACTATGTAACTTAAGGGGAAGAAGGGTTGGACATACATGATACACTGGGGTAGTTGTACTAGGTAACTTATGGGAAGAAGGGATGCACATAGATGATACAATAGGGTAGTAGTACTTGGTAATTTAGGGGAAGAAGGTTTGCACATACATGATAGAGTAGGGTAGTATTACTATGTAACTCAGGGAGAAGAAAGGTTAAATATACATGATACAGTACAGTAGTAGTACTAGGTAACTTAGGGGAAGAAGTATTATATATACTTGACAACAGTAGGGTAGTAGTACTAGGTAACTTGAGTGAGAAGGGTATGCATACATGATGCAGTAGGGTAGTAGTAAAGGGTAACTTAGGGGAACACAGGTCACATACACATAATATAGCAGGGTAGTAGTACTAGGTAACTTAGAGAGGAAAAGGGTTACTCTTATATGATATAGTAGGGCAGTAGTACTAGGTAACTTTGAGAGGAGAGGGGTTATACATACATGATAACAGTAGGGAAGTAGTACTAGGTAACTTAGGGCAGAGAAGGGTTACACATACATGAAACGATAGGATAGTAGTACTAGGGAACATGGGAAGAGAAGGTTAAGCATAAATGATACAGTAGGGTAGCATTACTAGGTAACTTAGAGAAGAGAGGAGTTACACATGCATGATAAAGTAGGGTAGAAGTACTACGTAACTTAGGGGGGAGAAAAGTTACACATACATAATAAAGTTAGCACTTTAACTGAGGTAACTGAGGGGGAGAAGGGTTACACATATATAACACAGTAGGGTGGTAGTACTAGGTAACTCAGAGAGGGGAATGGTTACATATACATGAAACAAAAGGGTAGTAGTACTAGGGAACTTGGGGTGAGAAGGGTTACTCATACATGACACAGTAGGGTAGTATTACTAGGTAACATAGGGGGAGAAGGGTTACACATACATCATACTGCAGGGTAGTAGTACTAGGGAACTTAGGGGAAGAAGGGTTATACATACATGATATAGTACGGAAGTAGTACTAGGTAACAGAGAGGAGAAGAGCTACTCTTACATGATACAGTAGGGCAGTAGCACTAGGTCACTTAGGGAAGAAGGATTACACATACATGATACAGTTGAGTAGTAGTATTAGGTAACTTAGGGGAAGAAGGGTTATACATGATATAGTAAGGTAGAAGTACTAGGTAACTTAGAGAAAAGAGGGGTCATACACACAGGATACAGTAGGGTAGAAGTACTATGTAACTTAGGGGGAAAAGGTTTACACATACATAATAAAGTAGGGTAACAGTACTAGGTAGCTTATGGGGGAGAAGGGTTACAGATATATAACACAGTAGGGCTGTAGTACTAGGTAACTTAGGGGGAGAAGGGTTACACATATATAGCACAGTAGGGTAGTAGTACTATGTAACTTTGAGAGGGGAAGGGTTACATATACATGACACAGTAGTGTAGTAGTACCAGATAACTTAGGAGGAGTAGGGTTACACATATATAACACAGTAGGGAAGCTGTACTAGGTAACTTAGAGAGGGGAAGAGTTACACATACATGACACAGAAGTGTAGTAGTACTAGGTAATTTGGGGGTAGGGTTATGCATACATGATACGGTAGGGTAGTAGTACTAGGTGACTTAGGGAGGAGAAGGGTTACATATGCATGATACAGGAGGGCAGTAGTACTAGGTAACTTTGGGGCAGAAGGGTTGCACATACATGATACAGTAGGGTAGTAGTATTAGTTAACTAAAAGGGAGAAGTGTTATATATACATAAGACAGTAGGGTAGTAGTACTAGGTAACTTAGGGGAAGAAGGGTTGCAAATACATGATACAGTAGGGGAGTAGTACTAGGTAACTTAAGGGAAGAAGGGTTGCAAATACATGATATAGTACATACATACAAATGTTTCAAGCACGGGCTTTAAAAAGCCCTTCTACCTTGCCAATATGCCAAAACACTTGTTCCCATAATAAATGTCCACACTGTTCTTAAAAATATCTAAACAAGTGCTTGCTTTAATGTGATTCAGTAGTCTGTTCCAATCATCAGCTACTCTGTCAGAGAACCAGTTAGTACACTTCTCATTCCTATAGAATCTTCTACATAGGTTTTCTTGATCTTTTCTAACACTATGCTTAATCTGTTTGTCCAGCTCGTTTATTTCAGTTTTCAAAGTTATAGTTCAACCTCTCTTCCATTTCTTATATTTTAATCAGGTATCTTGTTCTTATGGAAATATAACCCCCTGATGTTGCATGTGTAGATCCTGATGTTAAACATTTTTTTTACTTTTTGCACTCAAACAATTTCTCTTTCAAAACTTTTCACATTTCATCTGCAGTTTTTCCACTGAACACCTCACTCCATTTAGTTTTATATAGTAACTGTTTTTCTTCCCTATAATCTGTAATTAACCTTCTGTGCATTGGCTTAGATTTCAGTTTGGCAGAATTATCTAGCAACAAATGAACCTTTATGACCCCATGATCATTGCATATCAATGGTGGTAAAACTTGACTTGAAGTTACAGTAATTTCTTTGGGAACACAAACAATATTCTAGTATATTCAGACCCCTGATAGGTTTTTCTACAATCTGAAACATTTGTTGTCCCTGAATATACTCTGTGAATAATTTTTTTACTAACGTTGTAGAATCAATATTATTCCAGTCTTGCTTCTGGTAAATAGTAGGGTTGTATTACTAGGTAAATTACAGAAGAGAGGGGTTACACTTACATGATACAGTAGGGTAGTAATACTAACTAGATATAGGCAGGAGAAGGGTTACAGACACATGATCAAGTAGGGTACCAGTACTAGGTAATTTAGGGAAAGAAGGATTACACACATGATACAGTGGGGTAGTAGTACTAGGAAACATGCATTTAAGATTTAATTAATTAGTTGTTTTGATTGGTGGATTTTTACTTTAAAATCTTTGACAATTATTGCATTTTACTCTTTATAAGAATGTGAGAGGTTTTTCAGTTTTGAACAAGTTATATTAATTACACTGTGGTGGTGGTGCTGCGGTAGCATTGTCGCCTCATAGCAAGATGTTGTCCCATTCGATTCTCAGCTAGAGCGTCATCTGTGTGGAGGCATACGTAAATGGGGCATGCCTTCGTTGAAGGTTGTGCGTCAGGGCTGGTAACCTGGTATGTAAAAATCCACTACCAATCATTAGCGGACCGGAGTTCCGCTGTGGCGACCCCTAACCGGAAAAAGCCAAAAGACACAAACAAACAAGTTATATTAATTGTTGTTTGATAAAAGTAAACTGAATTTAAAGGAGTGTAATGTGTAAAGATACACTGGAATATGAGCTGTGCATTCCTGCTATATTTCCCATGCAATGGCTTCCAGACAGAATTTTTGGTTATTAAGTAGTAGTTAAGGTTAACAAGGACAAGGGTTAAATATGCATGAAATATTTGAAAAGTAGAAATAGGTAACTTAGAGAGGAAAATGGTTACACCTACTTGATACCATAGAGTAGTAGTACTAAGTAACGTGGAGGGGGGAAAGGTTTACAGATACATGATACAGTAGGGTAGAAGTACTAGGAAACTTTGGGGGAAGAGTTACACATGCATGACACAGTAAGGTAGGAGTACTAGGTAACTAAGACAGAAGTAGGGTTACACATACATATATAGTAGGGTAGTAGTACTAATTAATTTAGGGGGCAGAATGGTTACACATGCATGATACAGTAGGGTAGTAGTACTATGTAACTTAGGGGAAGAAGGGTTGCACATACTTGATAACAGTAGGGTAGGAGTACTAAGTAACTTAGAGGGGAGAAGGGTTACACATACATGAAACAGTAGGGTAGTAGTACTAAGTAACTTGGGGGAAAAGGGTTATGTATACAATGATACAGTAGGGTAGTAGTATTAGGTAACTTAGGGGAACAAGGGTTACACATACATGATATAGTAGGGTAGTAGTACTAGGTAACTTAGCAAGGGGAAGGGTTCTCTTATGACATAGTAGGGTAGTAGTACTAAGTAACTTTGATAGGAGAGAGGTTACACACACGATACAGTAGAGTAGAAGTGCTATGCAACTGAGGGGGGAGAAGGGTTACACACACATAATACAGTAGGGTAGTAGTAGTAGTAGGTAGCTTGGGGGGAGAAGGGTTACACATGTGATAACAGTAGTGTAGTAGTACTAGATAACTTGGGGGGGAGAAGGGTTACACACACATGAAACAATAGGACAGTAGTACTAGGGAACTTGGGGGGAGAAGTGTTAGGCATACATAATACAGTAGGGTAGTATTACTAGGTAACTTAGAGAAGAGAGGAGTTACACATGCATGATAAAGTAGGGTAGAAGTACTATATTCCTTAGGGGGGAGAAGAGTTACACATACATAATAAAGTAATGTAGTAGTACTTGGTAACAGAGAGGGATAAGGGTTACACATATATAACACAGTAGGGTGGTAGTACTAGGTAACTTAGAGAGGGGAAGAGTTGCACATACATGAAACTATAGGATAGTAATACTAGTGAACTTGAGGGGGAGAAGGGTTATGCATACATGATACAGTAGGGTAGTAATACTAGGTAACATAGGGGAGAAGGGTTACACATGCATGACATAGTAGGGTAGTAGAACTAGGTAACTTGTAGAAGAGAAGAGTTACTCTTATGTGATACAGTAGGGTAGTAGTACTAGATAACTTAGGGGGAGAAGGGTTGCACACATACATGATACAATAGGGTTGTAGTACTAGGTAACTTAGGGGAAGAAGGGTTGCTAATACATGATACAGTAGGGGAGTAGTAATGGGTAACTTAGGGGAAGAAGGTTTGCACATATATGATATAGTAGGGTAGTAGTACCTGGTAACATAGGGGAAGAAGGGTTACTCTTATATGATATAGCAGGATAGTAGTACTAAGTAACTTAGGGAAGAGTGGGGTTACACATGCATGATACAGTAGGGTAGAAGTACTACATAACTTAGGGAGGAGAAGGGTTACACATACATAATAAAGAAGGGTAGTAGTACTAGGTGGCTTAAGGGGGAAGAAGGGTTACACATACAAGATACAGTAAGGTAGCATTACTAGGTAACTTAGGTGGAGAAGGGTTACACATACATGATACAACAGGTCAGTAGTACTAGGTAACTTAGGGGAAGAAGGGTATATGGTAGGGTAGCAGGACTAAGTAACTAAGAAAGGAAAGGTGTTACACATACATGATACAATAGGGTAGAAGTACTATGCAACTTAGGGGGAGAAGGGTTATACATCATACATAATAAAGTAGGGTAGTAGTACTAGGTAATTTAGGGGGACAAGGGTTACACATGTATAACACACTAGGGTAGTAGTACTAGGTAACATCAATAGGGGAAGGGTTACATACACATGACACAGTAGTGTAGTAGTAACCAGGTAACTTGGGGGTAGGGATATGTACATGACACAGTAAGGTAGTAGTACTAGGTAAGTTAGAAAGCAGAAGGGTTACACATACATGATACAGTAGAGCAGTAGTACTAGGTAACGTAGAGGGAGAAGGGTTACAGATACATGATACAGCAGGGTAGTATTACTAGGTAAGTTAGGGGGAGAAGGGTTACACATACATGATAAAGTAGGGTAGTGGTAGTACTAGGTAACTTAGTGGGACAAGAGTTGCACATAACTGACAAAGTACAGTAGTAGTGCTAGGTAACTTAGGGGGAGTAGGGTTACAGATTCATGATACAGTAGGGTAGTATTACTAGGTAAATTAGGGGGAGAAGGGTTGCACATACATCATACAAGTAGGGTAGTAGTACTAGGTAACTTAGAAGGAGAAGGGTTACAGATGCATGATACAGTAGGGTAGTATTACTAGGTAAGTTAGGGGGAGAAGGGTTGCACATACATGATACAGTCGGGTATTAGTACAAGGTAACTTAGAGGGAGAAGGGTTTCATTACAGTGGGGTAGAAGTACTAGGTAACCTAGGGGAGGAAGGGTTGCACATACATGATACAGTAGGGTTGTATTACTATGTAACTTGAAGAGAGGGGTTACACTTACATGACACAGTAGGGTAGTAGTGCTAGGTAACTTGGGGGGAGAAGGTTTACACATACATTATACAGTAGGGTAGCAGTACTAGGTAACTTAGGGAGAGAAGGGTTACACACACTTGATACAGTAGGGTAGTAGTACTAGGTAATTCGCATTTAATGTTTAATTAATTTGCTCTTTTGAGTGGTAGACTTTTACTTTAAAATCAATGACTATGATTGCATTTTACTCTTGATAGAAATATGATTTAGAGGATTTTCAGTTCTGAACAAGTCATGCTAATTATTGTTTGATAAAAGCAAACTAAATTTAGGAATTAAATGTATGTGGTTCTGCAAAGACACGTTTGAATATGTGTTGTGCATTCCTGCTCTATTTCCTATTGAATGGTTTCCAGACAGAATTTTTGTTAATTAAGTAGTAGTTACACAGTTAACAAGGACAAGGGGTAAATATACATGATATATTTGGGAAGTAGAACTGGGTATCTTAGTGGGGAGAAGAGTTACAGATACTTGATATAGTAGAGTAGCAGTAGTAGGTAACTTAGAGGAAGATAACTTAGGCAGGAGAAAGGACACATGATCAAGTAGGGTACTAGTACTAGGTAACTTAGGGGGAGAAGGGTTACCCACATGATACAGTGGGGTAGTAGTACTAGGAAACCTGCATTTAAGATTTAATTAAGTTGCTGTTTTGATTGGTGAATTTTTACTTTAAAATGAATGAGAATGATTGCATTTTACTCTTTATAGGAACCCTATCAGATTTTTCAGTTCTAAACAAGTTATAGTCATTATTGTTTGATAAAAGCAAACGGAATTTTGGAATTAAATGTGTGTGCTGTGTAAAGACACATGGAATATGAGTTGTGCATTCCTGCTGTATTTCCCATGCAATGGCTTCCAGACAGAATTTTTACTTATTAAGTAGTAGTTAAGGTTAACAAGGACAAGGGTTAAATATGCATGAAATATTTGGGAAGTAGAAATAGGTAACTTAGGGAGGAAAATGGTTACACATACTTGATACTATAGAGTAGTAGTACTAGGTAACGTGGGGGGGTTTACAGATACATGATACAGTAGGGTAGTAGTACTAGGAAACTTTGGGAGAAGAGTTACACATGCATGATACAGTAAGGTAGGAGTACTAGGTAACTAAGAAAGAAGAAGGGATACACATACATATACAGTGGGGTAGTAGTACTAGTTAACTTAGGGGGCAAAATGGTTACACATGCATGATACAGTAGAATAGTAGTACTATGTAACTTAGGGGAAGAAGGGTTGCACATACTTGATAACAGTAGGGTAGTAGTACTAAGTAACTTGGGGGAAAAGGGTTATGCATACATGATACAGTAGGGTAGTAGTACTAGGTAATGTAGAGAGAAGAAGGGTTCTCTTATACGACATAGTAGGGTAGAAGTACTAGCTAACTTTGATAGGAGAGGGGTTACACATACATGATAACAGTAGTGTAGTAGTACTAGGTAACTTAGGGGGCAAAGTTTTACACATACATGAAACAGTAGGATAGTAGTACTAGAGAACTTGGGGGGAGAATTGTTAGGCATACATGATACAGTAGGGTAGTATTACTAGGTAACTTAGAGAAGAGAGGAGTTAAACATGCATGATACAGCAGAGTAGAAGTAACACGTTACTTAGGGGGGAGAAGAGTTACACATACATAATAAAGTAGGGTAGTAGTTCTAGGTAACAGAGGGGGAGAAGGGTTACACATATATAACACAGTAGGGTAGTAGTACTAGGTAACATAGAGAGGGGAAGGGTTACATATACATGACACAGTAGAGTGGTAGTACCAGGTAACTTGGGGGGTAGGATTATGCATGCAAGATACAGTAGGGTAGTAGTGCTAGGTAACTTAAAAAGGAGAAGGGTTACACATACATGATACAGTAGAGCAGTAGAACTAGGTAACTTAGGGGGAGAAGGGTTACAGATACATAATACAGTAGAGTAGTGTTACTAGGTGAGTTAGGGGGAGAAGGGTTACGCATACATGATAAAGTAGGGTAGTAGTAATACTAGGTAACTTAGTGGGACAAGAGTTACACATAACTGACACAGTACAGTAGTAGTGCTAGGTAACTTAGGGTGAGAAGTGTTACAGATACATGATACAGTAGGGTAGTATTACTAGGTAAGTTAGGGGGAGAAGGGTTGCACATACATTATACAGTAGGGTTGTAGTACTAGGTAACATAGGAGGAGAAGGATTACAGATATATAACACAGTAGGGTAGTATTACTAGGTAAGTTAGGGGGAGAAGGGTTGCACATACATGATACAGTGGTTTATTAGTACTAGGTAATTTAGTGGGAGAAGGGTTACATATATATGATACAGTAGGATAGTAGTAGTAGTACATAACTTAGGGGGAGAAGGGTTACACATACAGGATACAGTGGGGTAGTAGTACTAGGTAACTTAGGGGAATAAGGGTCGCACATACATAATACAGTAAGGTTGTATTACTACGTAACTTAAAGAAGAGAGGGGGTACACTTACATGACACAGTAGGGTAGTAGTGCTAGGTAATATAGGGAGAGAAGGGTTACACACACTTGATACAGTAGGGTAGTAGTACTAGGTAATTTGCATTTAATGTTTAATGAATTTGCTGCTTTGAGTGGTAGAGTTTTACTTTAAAATCAATGACAATGATTGCATTTTACTCTTTATAGAAATATGATTTAGAAGATTTTCAGTTCTGAACAAGTCATGCTAATTATTGTTTGATAAAAGCAAACTGAATTTAGGAATTAAATGTGTGTGGTTCTGTAAAGACACGTTTGAATATGTGTTGTGCATTCCTGCTCTATTTCCCATTGAATGGTTTCCAGACAGAATTTTTGTTAATTAAGTAGTAGTTACAGTTAACAAGGACAAGAGGTAAATATACATGATATATTTGGGCAGTAGAACTAGGTACCTTAGTGGGGAGAAGAGTTACACATACTTGATATAGTAGAGTAGTAGTACTAGGTAATTTAGGAGGGAGAAGGGGAGTAAGGTAGTAGTACTAAGTAACATGGGGAAAGGTTACACATGCATGATATAATAGGGTAGTAGTACTAGGTAACTTACAGAGGTGAAGAGTTGTACCTTCATGATACAGATGTATAGTAGTACTAGGTAACAGACAGGAGAAGGTTTACAGATACCTTTCATGTAAAAGACTAGGGTAGTAGTACAAGGTAACTTAGGGGAAGAAGGGTTGTACATACATGATAACAGTAAGGTAGTAGTATGAATTAACTTGGGGGGAGAAGGGTTACACATACATGAAACATAGGGTAGTAATACTTGGTAACTTGGGCGAAGAAGGGTCACGCACACAGGATACAGAAGGTTAGTAGTACTAGGTAACTTAGGGGAGAAGGGTTACTCATTGATGATACAGTAGGGTAGTAGTAATAGGTAACTTAGGGGAAGACTGGTTACATATACATGATATAGTATGGTAGTAGTACTAGGTGACTTAGGGGAAGAAGGGTTACATATACATAACACAGTACGCTAGTCATACTAGGTAACTTAGGGGGATAAGCATTACACATATATATAACACAGTACGGTAGTTGTACTATGTAACTTAGAGAAAGGAAAGGTTACACACACATGACATAGTAGCGTAGTAGTACCAGGTAGGGTTATGCATACATGATACAGCAGGGTAGTAGTACTAGGTAACTTAAGGGGGGTAACTTAGGGACATAGGAAGGAGAAGGGATAAATATGCATGATACAGGAGGGTAGTAGTACTAGGTAATGTGAGAGCAGAAGGGTTGCACGTACATGATACAGTAGGGTAGTAGTATTAGGTAACTAAGAGAGAAGTGTTATATATACATAAAGCAGTAGGGTGGTAGTACTAGGTAACTTAGGGGGAGAAGGGTTATACATACATGATACAGTACGGTAGTAGTACTAGGCAACTTAGGGGTAGAAGGGTTGGAAATATATGATACAGTAGGGGAGTAGTATTAGGTAACTTAGGGTAAGAAGGGTTCCACATATATGATACAGTAGGGCTGTATTACTAGGTAGCTTGCAGAAGAGAGGAGTTACACTTACATGATATAAAGTCACATAAATCACCAAAAAATGAGGTACCATCAGGAGATCCATGCAAAAGGTTCATAGGTTGGTACTAGGCTATCGGCCCTAGGTCCTATACAAGCCTAGCTATAACAATTCCCTGGCTATTTCTTCCCACACTATTCACTTCCTGGATCCCTGTCTAGCAGGGTGACTGACGTGATCCCCGCGGTGAATTTCCTTTCTCCAATCCAGTTGTCAAGGTTCCTTTTGAAGAAGGCCAAAGAGGCACTCTGCTTGACATGTATGGGCAGTCTGTTCCAGAGTCTGGGGAGTCTTTGGGTCAG
Organism: Protopterus annectens; assembly: GCF_019279795.1. Lineage (NCBI taxonomy): Eukaryota > Metazoa > Chordata > Ceratodontiformes > Protopteridae > Protopterus > Protopterus annectens. The sequence continues at coordinate 638,545,606 of NC_056739.1, read as the reverse complement.
GAACCTATCCCTCCAGCATGTTTTGTTTATTGTGATGACAAGGTTTAGATCCCTGGAGTATGTGGCTCTGAGGGATTGGGATTTCTTTAAGTGTAGCATGTCCAACAACTCTGGGTTTGACATGGCCTTGTATGTTAAGCAGAGATTGCCTCTGAGTAGACGATATGCGACAGAGTATAGCTGGAGTTTTTTAAGGTGGTCAGCATAGGGCATCTGCTTTAGGCCTGTGATTCTTTTAGTGAGGTATTTATGTGGCCTTTCCAATTGTTGCAGGTGTCTTGAGAGGTACATACCAAACAGGGCGTTGTATTCTATAATGGGTCTAATGAGGGATGAGCACAGTGGGACAATGACCTTCTTTTTTCTAGATGAAAAGCCTTTAGTGATGAGGTGTTCTACATAGAAGGATTTCCTGACTGTTGTGGCGATGTGGTTATCGTAGGTGAGACCACTGTCCACCTGTGTCCCTAAGTCTCTTATCACACTTTCAGTGTTTCGTGTACTGCCAACTATGTGGTAATTCAAGGGTACATGTTTTTTACCAAAGGGGATAACACTACATTTCTTGGCACTGAACTTGAGCCCATGGCTCTGGCACCAAGCATCTGTTTCTGTAAGGCCCTTTTGTAGAGTATCCACATCATTTGGAGATTCAATAATGGCTCCCAGTTTACAGTGATCTGCGAACTTTGCTAGCCAGAGTCCCTTAGTATTGGCCTGTACTTCAGAGAAGTAGATGCCAAACAAGAAAGGTCCCAGGACTGAACCCTGAGGTACTCCACTTGTCACTTGTCTAGAGCTGGATTTGGAGTCAGCTACTTTTACAGTGTGGGTTCTGTCAGTAAACCAGTTGGCAACCCATTGAGTGACATAGGGATTAATGCCCAGCTTAGTAAGTTTATCTATGATTCCAGAGTGGGGGATGGTGTCAAAGGCCTTGGTGAGGTCCAGATAGGCTGTGTGGACTGCCTTACCCTCGTCCACAGCTCTGGAGACTGATTTGAAGAAGTCAGTCAGGTTCAGGAGACAAGATCAGCCCATCACAAGGTGGGGTCCAGTGTTTGAAGGTTGCCAATGTCTTTGTTTATAAGTTCAATGATAATACGTTCCATGACCTTGCAGATCAGGCTTGTCAGACTGATGGGGTGGTAGTTCCTGGGATCCAAGGTGGATCCCCCCTTGTGGAGTGGGATAACTGTAGTTGTGTGCCACTCAGTGGACACAAAGCCTGAGGTGAGGCTATGATTAAATATGACACTTAGGTGACGTGCCAGTTCATTTTGTAGTTCATGCAGTACACAGCCCGGGATGTCATCTGGTCCCATGGATGCTGTATTCTTAGCTTTGGAGAGGGCATTTTTTACCTGTGTGGCCATTACTACCAGAATTTGTCAATCATCCAGTATTGAGATGGGCCATTTAGGGGGTGAGAGGGGGTGAAGTTGGCACTGAATCGATCTGCCAGGATACTGGCAATATCCTTGGGATCTGTATATTTAATGCCATTCTGTTGTAGCTCAGAGCAGATCTGAGCATTGTCATTTAGATTCTTGACATAGTTATACAACACCTAGTTATTGTCTTTGGAATCTTTGGCAATTTTATTTTCGTAAACAGCTTTGGAGGATTTTATGAGGGATCTTAGCTTCTTACTGAGGCTGGTAAGGGAGTTTTTTGCATCCTGGGATTTTCCTCGTTTCTGCAACAGTTTCTTCCTTTTGTTGTAAAGTTTGTTTATGGCAGGGGACCACCAGATTGGCTTCATTTTCTTGGAGGAGAGCATGTGGTTCTATTTGGGATGGCACAATTCATGCATGAGTGGATGTGCTCATACAGTGCCTTAGTGTAGGACTTAGCAGTTGTGCTTTCAGTTCCCGTCTGCATGGGTGTCATGAAGTTTGTAACTTCTGACTTGAGTAGCATGAAGTTGGCTTTGGAGAAGTTTTTTATGGAGGTTTCCTTACTGGGGGATGGGGTTGGGATGTGGATGTTAAGGGTGATTAGCTTATGGTCTGACCTGACTAATGAGGGGGTGACCATAGGTCTGACCAACGAGAGGGTGACCATAGGTGTGGACCATCGATTTCCCATGTCGGTAATGACCAGGTCTAGGATATTGAAGCCCCTGGTGGGAGAATGGATTAGTTGATCTAGGGTGTTGGAATTTATGAATTCCAAGAACCGTTGGGCAAAAGTGTTGGTACACCAGTAGTTTTCCCCAGTTAATGGCAGGGTAGTTGAAGTCAGCCTGTATTACGGTGTTTGGTTGTATTTTAATATTTTCTAGTATGTTTAGAAAGGTGTAGTGAGAATCTTGGGGCATGGTAGGGGATCTGTAGTAAGCTACAGTTTGGATTGCAGTCTTACCTAGTGTTAGTTGCACTTGGAGAATTTCAGATGCACTGTGTTGGGCAACTAGCCTGGTGGTGTAAATATCCTTGGTGAATATGGACACTCCTCCACCTTTAGTGTTTCAATCCTGGTTTGGTGGCTGAAAAGTGTGGTAAAAGTTGTAGCCTGGTATTGCAGGGGTGCTCTCTGGAGCCTTGAACCAGGTCTCAGTTACTGCACAGATATCGATGTTCTCCATTTTTAGGAGTGCATCGAGAGAATGCATTTTGAGGTTTAGACTTCTAGCATTGAGTAGCATTACCTTCAGATTTTGCATGCTTGTACCTGTTATGGTGGTGGTTTTGTCCTTTGAACTTTGCCTAAAAAAGGCACTATAGGGATGACAAGAGCCTTAGCCAGTAACCTGAACCCCAGGGGTGACAGGTGCAGACCATCTCTGGCAAAGCATCGTGGTCTGTCATTCATGTCGTCCCAGGCAGACAGATACTGGATCCCCTTTGAATGACACCAGGACACAAAAGGACTTTTATCTTCACAAAAATCCAGAAAAAATGCTGAAATTCCACAGTATTGCTCAGGTTAAGCATTTTCGACCTTCAACAAGGCCTTCTTCAGAAGTAAAGAGAAGCCTAGAGGCTGGTATATATAGTTTGTTTTATTTATACTTACATGATACAGTAAGATATTTGTACTTGCTAGATAACTTAGGGAGGAGAAGGATTACAGACACATGACAGAGTAGGGTAGCAGTACTAGGTAACTTGGGAGAAAAGGGTTCCACACATGATACAGTAGGGTAGTAGTACTACTAGGTAACATGCATTTAATATTTAATTAATTTACTGTGCTGCGGTAGCGTTGTCGCCTCACAGTTAGACGTTGTCCGTTCGATTCTCAGTTAGAGCGTCTTCTGTATGGCGACATGCGTGAATGGGCGTTCCTTCGTTGAAGTTTGTGCGTTAGACCAGGCAAGCCAACACGTCAAAATCTACTGCCAATCATTAGTGGACTGGAGTTCCGCTGTGACGACCCCTAACCGGGAAAAGCCGAAAGAAACAAACAAGCTGTTTTGATGGGTGGATTTTTACTTTAAAATCAATGGCAATGACTGCATTTTACTCTCTGGGAATGTGACTTAAAGGTTTTTCAGTTATGAACAAGTCATATTAATTACAGTTTGATAAAATTAAACTGAATTAGGAATTAAATGTGTGTGGTGTGTAAAGACACATTGGAATATGTGCTGTGCATTCCTGCTCTATTTCCCTTGCAATGGTTTCCAGACATAATTTTTGGTTATTAAGTAGCAGTTCAGGTTAACAAGGACAAGGGTTAACTATGCATGAACTATTTGGGAAGTAGAACTAGGTAACTTGGGGGGGGGAGAAGGGTTACATATACTTCACACAGCAGAGTAGTAGTACTACGTAACTTAGGGGGAGAAGGGTTACATATACATGCTACAGTAGGGTAGTAGTACAAGGTAACTTGGGGGAGAAGGGTTACATATGCATGATACAGAAGGGTAGCAGTACTAGGTAACAGAGAGGAGTAGAGTTACACCTACATGATATAGCAGGGTAGTAGTACTAGGTAACCTAGAGAGGAGAAGGGTTACATACATATGATACAGTAGGGTAGTAGTACTACAACTTAGGGAGAGAAGGATTATGCATGCATGATACAGTAGGGTAGCAGTACTAGGTAACTTGGAAACAGAAGGGTTACAAATGAATGATACAGTAGGGTAGTAGTACTAGGTAACTTAGAGAGGAGAAGGTTACACATACATATATAGTAGGGTAGTAGTACTTGATAACTTAGGGGAAGAAGGGTTACACATACATGATATAGTTCGGTAGCAGTATTAGGTAACTCAGAGAGGTGAAAGGTTACACATACATGATACAGTAGGGTAGTAGCACTAGGTAACTTAGGGGGAAGAAGGGTTACACATACATGATACAGTAGAGTGGTAGTACTAGGTAACTTATGGGAGGAAGGGTTACACATACATGATAAAGTACGTAACAGAGAGGAGAGGGGTTACACATAGATAATATAGTAGAGTAGATGTACTAAGTAACTTAGGGAGGAGAAGGGTTACACATACATGATACAGTAGGGTAAAAGCAATAGGTAATTTAGGGGGAGAATGGTTACACATACATGATTCAGTACGGTAGTAGTACTAGGTAACTTAGGGGAATAGGGTTAAGCATACATGATATAGTAGGATAGTAGTACTAGGTAACTTATAGAGGAAAATAAGAAGTTATGTACCTACTATAACGTTCCATGTTAGTTGTCTTCTCTCGCCTTCTTTCTTGCTTGATGGGTTCGGAGCCGATCCTCGGCTCCGACTCGGCACTTGCTAAGCTCGAGAGTCACTTTTACCAGCTCGAGGCAGCCCCATATCCCATGATGCAAGGCGGTAAGTACCCAGATCTCGTTTGATGACAAAAGGGCAATAGCACCAAGCATAAACACTTCCCCAAGGAAGAAAGCAGAAGAAAAACCTGCAGGATGGAAGAAAGACCAGCTCTATATGGTCTTTCAGCATAATAATACCTTGTAGAGAAAGGTCTGTCCAGGCCTGGGGGAAGGAGGGAGGGTCGCATAACTTACATAACTTCTTAATGTTAAGTTGTCAATCTCGCCTTCATTCTTGCTTGATGGGACCGCGTCCCTAGCACCTCTACCCTGGGTGGCTCAATGGAACAGACTCTTGAGGACTGTAAACTGGCTCTGTCCCTGGAGGCCAAGTCCAATTTGTAATGGGAAACAAAGGTATGAGGAGTAGCCCAAGTGGCCGCTGCACAAATAGTGTCTAAAGGAAGTCTAGCTTGAAAGGCTGTAGAAGTAGCTAAGCTTCTAGTTGAATGTGCTTTAGGTTTTGAGCACAGCTGTTTTCCCCTGAGCTGATAAATTTCAGAGATGACAGAAGAAAGCCATCTCGATAAGGTAACTTTAGAGACAGGATGGCCTTTCTTGTTATCAGCATAGGAAACAAAGAGTTGATCAGATTTCCTAAATTGTTTAGTTCTGTCCAAATAATATCTGAGTTGGCGATGGACATCAAGATAATGTAGTTTTTGTTCCGATCTGTTTGAATAGTTTGGAAAAAATACAGGGAGATCAATGGATTGATTCAAATTAGTCTTTGAGGCGACCTTAGGCAAAAAGGTCGGATTAGTTCTCAATGATACTCTGTCTTTGTGAAAGACCAAATAGGGGGGTCGAACCGATAGAGCACGAAGTTCAGACACCCTCCTGGCAGATGTAATAGCTACTAGGAATAAAGTTTTCCATGAAAGAAATTTCAGGGAGCAAGAAACAGCTGGCTCGAAGGGGGGGAAGAATCAAGGATGTCAGCACTAAATTTAGATCCCATTGAGGGGGAGGACTCCTGACTGGAGGTTTCAGGAGGAAAATTCCTTTTAAGAAAGCTCTACAAAGCCTGTGGGACATAATATTGTGGTCTGCGAACCCGACATGAAAGTTCGAGATAGCAGCCAATTGAACTCTAACTGTGGAAGAAGAGGATCCTGCATGAAAAATCTCCGCTAAGAAATCCAAAACTGCCTGAACTGGAGCAGTGAAGGGATCAATATTTTTGGTTTTAGCCCAATAAGAGAATCGTTTCCATTTGCTTGTATAAATCCTCCTGGTAGAGGATTTTAAGGAAGCTACTAGAATGTCTCTAATGGGGTTAGAGATCAAAGGAAGCCTGGCTAAGGAAGGAAGTGGAGCAACCATGCTGTGAGGTTGAGAGAAGGTATAGACCGATGCAGCTGACCGGATTGGTGAATCAGAAGATCTGGCACTGGGTCCTGATGCCACGGCTGCACCAAAAGGTGATGATGGAGGAACGGGAACCAAATTTGTCGAGGCCAATAAGGAGCAATGAGAATCATTTTGGCTCTCAAAACGGTTGCTTTCTGGATAACTTGAGGGATCAGAGGAAAAGCATAAAGAAGTCCCTGGGGCCAATCCTGGGTCAGAGCGTCTCTGGGGGGATGGCCTGGTAGAGGGAAGAGAGAGAAGAAGTCTGGGCATTTGCTGTTTTGGGGAGTAGCAAAAAGATTGCAACATGGGCGACCCCATTCCAGAAAAATCTCTTCCACTATAGATTGCTTGAGAGACCACTCGTGAGGCATGAGAATAGCTCTGGTCAATCTGTCCGCTAAAAAGTTGGTTTTCCCAGGGATGTGCGTTGCTACCAGAAACCGATGAGAGGAGATCGCCCATTGCCAAAGTCTGAGCGCTTCTCGACACAAGGGGTAGGACTTGGTTCCGCCCTGTTTGTTGATATACCAAACTACAGACATGTTGTCTGTGTGGACTGCAATTGTCCCTACGGGAAGAAAGTCGTTGAGGGCTTGCAACGTTAAAAGCACTGCTCTCATCTCCAGGACATTTATGTGCAGGTGGTACGTGAAGGGTTGCCACGTCCCATGAACCATCCTGCCCTGATAATGACCCCCCCACCCGATCAGGGAGGCATCCGTGGTGACTGTGGCTACCGGGGATGGGGGTACAAATTGTCTGCCTTGGTGAATCTGGGGAGATGTGATCCACCAAGCAAGATGATTTTTACAAATCTGTGTCACCAGAATTTGGTGACGCATTGGAAGTTGCTGGTAAGACCACTGAGTGAACAACATCCACTGAAGAAGGCGCATGTAGAAGCGAGCCAGGGGAAGAAGAGTAATGGCCGCAGCCATGAGGCCTAATACCTTTAGAACCATTCTGGCCTGCACTTTCTTGTTGGCTAGAATGATCCTGACATGACTTTGAATGTCTGAAACTCTTTGATCTGTAAGGGTAGCTGACATCCAAACAGTGTTTAAGTTTGCGCCTATGAAAGTAATAGACTGGCAGGGCGATAAGGATGACTTTTCGAAGTTGATCGAGATGCCCAAATGAGTACAAAGATTTATTGTGTAATCACTGGCTTGAACAAGCTGATGCCTGGTGGTGGTTGAAAGGAGCCAGTCGTCGAGATACGGAAACACCTGGAATCCTTGACGTCTCAGGTGAGCCGTGACCACTGCCATGCACTTGGTGAACACTCTGGGGGCTGTAGTGAGACCAAAGGGCAGGGCTCTGAACTGGAAATGACTGGACCCCAGCCGAAAGCGGAGAAATCTCCTGGAGCGTCTGTGAATCTTTATGTGATAGTACGCATCCTGAAGATCTATTGAGCACATCCAGTTGTCCTTCTGTAAGAAGGGCAGAATTGACTGAAGAGTGACCATTCAGAATCTTGTCTTCCTCACAGACTTGTTGAGTCTGCTGAGATCCAATATTGGTCTCCAGTCTCCCGTCTTTTTGGGGACCAAAAAGAACCTTGAGTAGATTCCGGGCTCTGAATGGTCTGTTGTAACTGGCTGAATGGCTCTTTTTTGCAGTAGTTTTAAGACTTCTAACTCTGCAATTTCCCTTAGACCGGGTGGTACATCTGGAAGGGAATTTGAGGGATAAAAAGGACTTTCCTCGAAAGGAATCATGTAACCCTCGGATATGATCGACTGTACCCATCTGTCTTGAGTGAGGGAACGCCAGGCTTCTGGGTACAGCAATAGTCTTCCCCCGACTGCCTCTAAGGAGGGACAGCCGGGCAACATCTCAGGGATGCTGAAAGGGCTTGTCAGAGAGAGACTCTCTGTTTCCCTGGTTTTGTGGACCCCCTCTGCCTCTAGAGCAGCGTCTGTTGTTGTTACCCCCTCTGCCTCTAGGGGTAAACTGACCACGTGAATCCGGCATGACTCCTTGGGATTTGCGGAACCACATTTTGCCACCCTTCTGTCCTTTGGGGTAAGGTCTAGAAGGGGTGGAAAAACGGACTCCTACGGCAGAGAGAGTTTTGCCGTCCTGCTCACACCTGGTCAACGTTTCCTTCACTTGAGGGCCAAACAAAGCTGACCCATCAAAGGGAGAGTTTGTGAAGGACGCCTTAAAGGGATCTGCAAAATTACATAGCCGCATCCAGGCTTGGCGTCTAAGAGCCACACCTGTACCTGCGGCCCTACTCGCTCCATCAGCAGCATATGATATTAGCCGCATGGAGGAGTTTGCAATGGAATTAAGGGTTCCTAGCTGCGAAGCAATTTTTTCCTGAGCCCCTGCAGCTGTAGGATCCTGCACAACTTCACCTAGCTCCTTAAGGATATCCCTTTGGAGTCTGGTGAAGTGACATAGGTAGTTCAGCGAACGCATAGCAAAGGTCGCTGAAGAAAACATCCGCTTACCATACCTATCCATGGTCCTAGAGTCCTTATTAGGAGGATGGACAGGTACGGAAGGATCTGCAAGTTCCTTCTTGGTGGCAGCCGCCACCACCATGGCATCAGCGGGGACACCTTTTGTGAGGAATTGCTTGTCCGACGGGGCAGTAATAAATTTTGAAGGCCTCCTAGGGACTGGCTCTACAGAGTCAGGAGCAGCCCACGCCTTTCGGGCAATAACTTGCATAAGGGGGTCGAAAGGCGGAGACACCCAGGAGGTGGAGGGCCGAGATCCAAACGCCTCCAGGTATACTGACTCATCCTCAGATGGATTATTGGTGGGCCAGTTTCCCCTCTGTCTAAGGAGTTCTAGGATGTCTGAGAAGGAGATATCCTCAGAGGGGGATCTTGGGGATCCCTCTGACTCATCTAAGTCAGTATCTGAAGTGATAGACTCGGGGGAGTCTATGTGTTTCCTCTTACAGGTCCTCTTCCGTGGAGGATCTCCCGACAAATCAGGAGAATCCTCGGAAGAGGGGGATATTCCCAGTGGGGAAACCTGAGGCGGAGGATCTCTGGGTCCTGTAGCAAGAGAAGTGGCAGAGATGTCAACAGGCACTATAGAGGGAGGAGCAAAGGGAACAGACTGCTGGCTGAGACCAGTGGCCAGCACACTCTTCATCACCTCGAAGGCTCCCCTCCCAGGGAGGTCCGAGAGAACCCGCTCCGAAGAACTAGGAACTCCACGGCCCACCGAAAGGGAAGGCTCCGAGGCAGATGTCGGAGCCGAGCTCACCAAGGCCGAGGCTCCAAGGGGAAGAGCGGGGTCGGACAAGGGTCCGATGCCACTCACCCCCTCGGAGGAGACCAGGGAAGCCCGGCCACCGAATCCCTCTAAGGAAGGTCTCGAAGAGGAGATAAGAGTAGAGGCTGAAGGAACAGAAAGGGGTATCTGTCCCTCAGCCGTAGCAGTAACCATTCCCGAAGACTCCAACTCCAAACTCTGGGGTAGAGTCGAAGGAGGAACTGCCATGGGGTGTGGACTAATAGTCGTCTGCTGAGACGGACTATGTAGCATTTGGGCCAATGCCTGTGACTTAAGTAATCTACTGACCACTCTCTCTAAATCATGGTCAGAAAGCCTGGATGACCTTGAAGATCGGCTCCGATGGCTCCGTTCGAGAGGCGAAGCCAGAGCCGAAAGTATCGGCTCCAAGGAAGGGGACCTAGACCTCTTCCTCGAAGGAACCATCGGAGCCGATGAAACCACTGAAACTGTCGGAGCCGACAACTTATCGGCACCGACAGGTAGTTTCGATGCATCGGCTCCAGCCGGAGCCGATACAGCCACAAAAGTAACGGTGTCGGAGCCGATCGGAGCCGACACCGATGCCTGAGCCACATGGTGGTCAGAACCGATCGGAGCCGACACCGAAGTAGTCGAACCAGAATCGGCACCGATAGCCATCGGTGCCGAAGGTTTGTGTAAACCAGGATCGGCTCCAGCCGGAGCTGATCTCGACTCTGAAAGAGTCGGAGCCGAGGCCACAGGCTTGGACACAGAAGCCTGGGCCTTGGAAGACTTTGAAGTCTTAGATGGAGCCGACTTAGCCGGAGAGCCCTCCGGCTTAAGAAGGCCCCTCAAAATTAATTTGTTTCTTCTTTCCTGCAGGACTCTCTGGCTGAAAGAGTGACAAATAGCACAGGAGTCCTGCAGGTGAAGAGGCCCCAGGCAGTAAAGGCAAGAAGTGTGACCGTCTGTCAGAGACATCTTCTGACAGCACGAGTCACACTTCTTAAAGCCTGAGACCCTTTCCTTAGACATGGTTAAACACACAAACACACAACACCAGTCCAAGAAATTAAATTAAAATTATGAAAAACTATCAATAACAGACACACACACCCTAACAAGGGGGGGGGGATGGGATGGGAGAAAGTCTGACTAGAAATTTTTAGAAGACAGGGAATTTTCTTGTCAGAAGGGAACTAAAACTGTAATACAACTAACTATCTGAAGTTTTTTCTTAAGAAAGGGGCAAAAATAGTAATATAACAATCACTTACCAGGAGCTGGTAAAAGGAGGACCTCATCAGCGAAGCGGCAAACGAGATCTGGGTACTTACCGCCTTGCATCATGGGATATGGGGCTGCCTTGAGCTGGTAAAAGTGACTCTCGAGCTTAGCAAGTGCCGAGTCGGAGCCGAGGATCGGCTCCGAACCCATCAAGCAAGAATGAAGGCGAGATTGACAACTTAACATGGGTTATATTTACGTGATACACTTGAGTAGTAGTACTAGGTAACTTGGGTGCAGAAGGTTTACATATACATGATACAGTAGGGTAGAAGTACTAGGTAACTTAAGGTGGGGTAACTTAGGACTTAGGGGGAGATGGCTTACACATACATGATATAGTAGGGTAGTAGTATTAGGTAACATGGGGGGAAGTGTTACACACACACGATACAGTAGGGTAATAGTACTAGGTAACTTGGGGGGAAGGGTTACACATATATGATATAGCAGGGTAGTAGAACTAGGTAACTTAGGAGGAGAAGGGTTGCACATAAATGATACAGTGGGGTAGTAGTACTGGGTAATTCAGAGAGGAGAAGGGTTACATGTATATGCTATAGTAGGATCGCAGTAGAAAGTAACTTGGGAGAGAAGGGTTATACATACATAAGTAGGGTAGCAGTACTACGTAACTTGGAGAGGAGAACGGATACACCTACATGTTACAGTAGGGTCATAGTTCTAGGTAACATGGGGGGAAAGGTTACACATACATGATACAGTAGGGTAGTAGTACAAGGTAACTTAGGAGAAGGGTTACACATACATGATACATTAGGGCAGGATTACTAGGCAACTTAGGGGAGAAGGGTTACGCATACATGATAAGTAACACAGTGGTACTAGATAACTTAGGGGAGAGAAGGGGCAGACATGCAAGATACAGCAGGGTAGTAGAATTAGGTAACTTGGGGAGAAGGGTTACACACATGACACAGTAGGGTAGCAGTACTAGGTAAATTAACAGAGGAGAAGGGTCACACATACATGATACAGTAGGGTAGTATACTAGGTAACGTAAAGGAAGAAGGGTTACAAATACAGGATATAGTAGGGTAGCAGAACTAGGTAACTTGCATTTAAAATTTAATTAATTTGCTGTTTTGACTGGTGGATATTTATTTTATAATTAATGACAATTATTGCAATTTACTATTTATACAAATGTGATTTTGAGGGTTTTTTTCACTTCTGAAGAAGTCATACTAATTATTGTTTGATAAAAGCAAATAGAATTTAGAAATTAAATGTGTCGGGCTCTGTAAAGACACATTTGAATATGTATTGTGCATTCCTACCTTATTTCCCATGCAATGATATTTCCAGACAGCATTTTTGGTTATTAAGTAGTAGTTAGTAGTAGTAGTTAAAGTTAACAGGACAAGGGTTAAATATATATGATATATTTGGGACATAGAACTAGGTAACTTGGGGGAGAAGGGTTACAAATACATAATACAGTAGGGTAGTAGTACTAGGTAACTTAGTGGGGGTGAAGGGTTACACATACATGATACAGTAGGGTAGTAGTACCAAGTAAAGTAGAGAGTGAGGGGTTACACATACATGATAAAGTAGGGTAGTAGTACTAGGCAACTTACATAGAGAAGGGTTACACACAGATGATACAGTAGTACTAATACTAGGCAACTTAGGGGTAGAATCGTTACACCTGCATGATACAGTCATACACTAGTACTAGGTAACTTAGGGGATGAAGGGTTACACATACTTGATAACAGTTGGGTAGTAGTACTAGGTAAGTTAGGGAGAGTAGGGATACACATACATGATACAGTAGGGTTATAGTACTAGGTAACTTGGGGGAGAAGGGTTACAGATACATGATACAGTAGGGTAGTAGTACCATGTAACTTAGGGGAAAAGGGTTACACATACCTGACACAGTACGGTAGTAGTACTAGGTTACTTGCATTTAAAATTTAAATGAATTTGCTGTTTTGACTGGTGGATTTTTACTTTACAATCAATGACAATTGTATTTTACTATTTATACAAATGTGATTTAGAGGTTTACAGTTCTGAAGAAGTCTTTCAGAATTAAATGTGTGTGATTCTGTGAAGACACATTTGAATATTAGCTGTGCATTCTTGCTTTATTTCCTATGCCATGGCTTCCTGACAGAAATTTTGGTTAAGTAGTAGTTAAGGTTATCAACTGCAAGGGCTAAATATACATGATATCTTTGGGAAGTACAACTAGATAACTTAGGTGGGAGAAAGGTTATACCATTTGATACAGTAGGGTAGTAGTACGAGGTAACTTAGGGGGGAGAAGGGTTATACATGTATGATACAGTAGGGTAGTAGTACTAGGTAAATTAGGGGGGGAAGGGTTACACATACATGATACAGTAGAGTAGCAGTACTAGGTAACTTAGGAGAAGGGTTACACATACACGATACACTAGGGTAGTAGTACTAGGTAACATAGGTAAGGAAAAGGGTTACACATACATGATAAGGTAGAATAGTAGTAATACGTAATTTAGGGGGAGAAGGATTACACATACATGATACAGTTGGGTAGCAGTACTAGGTAACTCATAGAGGAGAAGGGTTACACTTATATGATACTGTAGGGTAGTAGTACTAAGTAACTTAGGGGGAAAAGGGTTACACATACATCATACAGTAGGGCAGTAGTACTAGGAAACCTAGGGGAGAAGAGTTATGCATACATGATACAGTAGGGCAGTAGTCCTACGTAACTTAGGGGGAGAAGGGTTACACATACATGATACAGTAGGGCAGTAGTAATAGGTAACTTAGGGGAAGAAAGGTTGCACATACATGATACAGTGGAGTATTAGTACTTGGTAACTTAGGGGGGAGAAGGTTTACACACACATGATACGGTAGGGTAGTGGTACTAGGTAACTTAGGAGGAAAAGGGTTACACATACATGGTACAGTAAGGGAGAAGTACTAGGCAATTTAGGGAGTAGAAGGGTCACACACGTATGATACAGTAGGGTAGTAGTACTAGGTAACTTAGGGGGGAAAGGGTTACACATACATGATACAGTAGGGAAGTAGTACTAGGAAACCTAGGGGAGAAGGGTTATGCATACATGATACAGTAGGGCAGTAGTAATAGGTAACTTAGGGGAAGAAAGGTTGCACATACATGATGCAGTATAGTAGTAGTCCTAAGTAACTTAAAGGGAGAAGGGTTACACATACATGATATAGTAGGGTAGTTGTACTAGGTAACATAGAAAGGAGAGGGGTTACACAGAGATGATACAGTAGGGTAGTAGTACTAGGTACAATAGGGAGAAGGATTACACACACATGATACAGTAGAGTTATAGTACTAGGTAACAGAGAGGAGAACGGTTACACATACATGATACATTAGGGCAGTAGTACTACATAACTTAGGGGGAGAAGGGTTACCCATACACAATACAGTAAGGCAGTAGTACTAGGTAACTTGGGGAGAGAAGGGTTTCACAAACATGATATAGCAGTGTAGTGGAACTAGGTAACTTAGGAGAGAAGGATTACACATACATGATACAATGGGGTATTAGCACTCGGTAGCTTAGGGGGAGAAGGTTTACATACACATGATACAATAAGGTAGTAGTACTAGGTAGCTTAGGAGGAGAAGGGTTACACATACATGGTACAGTAGGGGAGAAGTACTAGGCAACTTAGGGAGTAGAAGGGTCACACACGTATGATACAGTAGGGTAGTAGTACTAGGTAACTGGGGGGAGAATGGTTACACATACATGATATTGTAGTGTAGTAGTACTGGGTAACTTAGGGGGGGAAGGGTTACACATACATGATACTGTAGGGAAGTAGTACTAGGAAACTTAGGGGAGAAGAGTTATGCATACATGATACAGTAGGGCAGTAGTCCTACGTAACTTAGGGGGAGAAGTTTTACACATACATGATACAGTAGGGCAGTAGTAATATGTAACTTAGGGGAAGAAAGGTTACACCTACATGATGCAGTATAGTAGTAGTCCTAAGTAACTTAAAGGAGAAGGGTTGCACATACATGATACAGTAAGGCAGTAGTACTAGGTAACTTAGGGGGGAGAAGGGTTACACAAACATGATTATAGCAATGTAGTGAAACTAGGTAACTTAGGGGAGAAGGATTATACACACATGATACAGTAGGGTAGTAGTACTAGGTAACTTAGGGGGAGAAGGGTTACACATACATGATACATTAGGGCAGTAGTACTACGTAACGTAGGGGCAGAAGGGTTACACATACACGATACAGTAAGGCAGTAGTACTAGGTAACTTGGTGGGAGAAGGGTTACACAAACATGATATAGCAGTGTAGTGGAACTAGGTAACTTAGGGGAGAAGGATTACACATACATGATACAGTGGGGTAGTAGTACTTGGTAACTTAGGGGAGAAGGGTTACACACACGATACAGTAGGGTATTACTACTAGGTAAGTTATGGTGAGAAGAGTTACACATTCATGGTACAGTAGGGGAGAAGTACTAGGCAATTTAGGGAGGAGAAGGGTCACACACATATGATACAGTAGGGCAGTAGTACTAGGCAACTGGGGGAGAAAGGTTACACATACATGATACAGTAGGTTAGTAGTACTAGGTGAGTTTGAGAGGAGAAGGGTTACTCATGCATGATACAGTAGGATAGTAGTACTAGGGAACTTGGGGGAGAAGGGTTACACATGCATGATACAGTAGGGTACTATACTAGGTAACTTACAGAGAAGATGGGTTACGTATACATAAATAATAGGGTAATAGTACTAGGTAACTTAGGGGGAGAAGTGCTACACATACATTATACAGTAGGGTAGTAGTACCAGGTAACTCAGGGGGGACAAGGGCTACATATGTAAGATACAGAGGGTAGTAGTGCTAGGTAGCTTAGGGGAAGAAGAGTTACACATACATGATACAGAAGGGTAGCAGTACTAAGTAACTTAGGGGAAGAAAGGCTACACATACATGATAGGGTAGGGCAGTAGTACTAGGTAAGTTAGGGGAAGAAGGGTTACACATACATAATACAGTACGGTAGTAGTACTAGGTAACCTAGACAGGACAAGGGTTACAATTCCATGATACAGTAGGGTAGTAGTACTGGGTAACTTAGGAAGGAGAAGGGTTACAGATATATGATACATTATGCTAGTAGTACTATGTAATATAAGGGAGAAGGGTTGCACACACATGATGCAGGAGAGTAGTAGCATTAGGTAACTTAGGGGGGAGAAGGGTTACATATACATGATACAGTAGGGCAGTAGTAGTAGGTAACTCGAGGGGGAGGATTACACATACATGATACAGTAGGGTAGTAGCACTAGTTAACTAGGGAAAGAAAGTTTGCACATATATATGTAGTAGTACTAGGTAACTCAGAGAGAAGAAGGGTTACACTTATATGGTATAGTAGGATAGTAGTACTAGTTAACTTGGGGGGAGAAAAGTTACACATGCATGATACAGTAGGGTAGTAGCACTAGATAACTAGGGAAAGAAGGGTTACACATACATGATACAGTACGGTAGTAGTACTAGGTAACTCAGAGAGGAGAAGGGTTACTCTTGTTTGTATGGTAGGGTAGTAGTACTAAGTAGCTTAGAGAGGAGAAGATTTACACATAGCTATATAGTAGGGTAGTAGGACTAGGTAACATGGGGGAAGGGTTATACATACATGATATAGTAAGGTACTACTACAAAATAAAAGACAGGAGAAGGGTTGCACATGCATGATAACATTAGGGCAGTATTACTAAGTAACTCAGGGGGGAGAAGAGTTACACATATATGATATAGTAGGGCAGTTGTACTAAGTAATGTAGGAGAAAAAAGGGTTCACATACATGGTACAGCAGGTTAGTAGAACTAGGTAACGTAGGGGAGAAGGGTTACACACGTGATACAGTAAGGTAATAGTACTAGTTAGCTTAAGAGAGAAGATGTGCATACATGACACAATAGGGTAGTAGTGCTAGGTAACTTATAGGGAGAAGGGTTACAAATACAGGATACAGTAGAGTACTAGTACTAGTAACTTGCATTTAAAATATAATTAATTGGCTGTTTTGACTGTTGGATTTTTACTTTATAATCAATGACAATGACTGCATTTTACTATTTATACAAATGTGATTTAGAGGTTTTTCCGTTCTGAAGAAGTCATACTAATTACTGTTTGATAAAAGCAAACTGAATTTAGGAATTAAATATGTTGGGTCTTGTAAAGACACATTTGAATATGTATTGTGCATTCCTGCTTTATTTCCCAAGCAATAGTTTCCAGACAGCATTTTTGGTTATTAAGTAGTAGTGAAGGTTACAAAGGACAAGGGTTAAATATACGTGATATATTTGGGAAGTAGAACTAGATAACTTGGGGGAGAAGGGTTACCTATAACTGAAGCATTAGGGTGGTAGTACTAGGTAACTTGGGGGGGAAGGGCTACAGATGCATCATACAGTAGGGAAGTTGTGCTAGGTAACTTAGAAAGGAAAAGAGTTACACATACTGGTGGTAACTTAGAGAAGGGAAGGATTACATATAAATATATATAGCAGGGTAGTAGTACTAGTTAACTTAGGGGAGAGAAGAGTTACACATATGTGATACAGTAGGGAAGTAGTACTAGGTAACTTAGGGAGGAGAAGGGTAGCACATACATGATATAGTAAGTTAGTAGATCTAGGTAACTTGGGGGGAGAAGGGTTACACATACATGATACAGTAGAGTGGTAATGCTAGGTAGTGTAGAGAGTAGAAGGGTTACACTTACATATATATTAGAGTAGTAGTACTATGCAACTTAGTGGTGAGAAGGGTTATTCATATATGATACAGTAGGGTAGTAGTACTAGGTAACTTAGGGGGAGAAGGGTTGCACATATATGATACTGTAGGGTAGTAGTACTAGGTAACTTAGTGGGGGAGAAGAGTTACACATACATGATACAGTAGGGTAGTAGTATTAGGTAACTTACATGGAGAAGGGTTACACACACATGATGCAGTAGGGTACTAGTGCTAGGTAACTTAGGGGGAGAATGGTTACACATACATGATACAGTCAGCAAGCAGTACTAAATAACTTAGGGGGAGTAAGGATACACATACATGATATAGTAGGGTTATAGTACTAGGTAACTTAGGGGGAAGAAGGGTTACAGATACATAGTACAGTAGGGGGGTAGTAGTACCAGGTAACTTGAGGGAAGAAGGGTTGCACATATATGATACTGTAGGGTAGTAGTACTAGGTAACTTAGTGGGGGAGAAGAGTTACACATACATGATACAGTAGGGTAGTAGTATTAGGTAACTTACATGGAGAAGGGTTACACACACATGATGCAGTAGGGTACTAGTGCTAGGTAACTTAGGGGGAGAATGGTTACACATACATGATACAGTCGGCAAGCAGTACTAGATAACTTAGGGGGAGTAAGGATACACATACATGATATAGTAGGGTTATAGTACTAGGTAACTTAGGGGGAAGAAGGGTTACAGATACATAGTACAGTAGGGGGGTAGTAGTACCAGGTAACTTGAGGGAAGAAGGGTTACAGATGTATGATACAGTAGGGTAGTAGTACTTGGTAACTTAGGGGGAAAAGGGTTACACATACATGATACATTAGTGTAGTAGTACTAGAAAACTTAGGGGAGAAAAGTTGCACATGCATACTACAGTAGGGTAGTAGTACTTGGTAAATGAAAGGGAGACGGGTTATACATACATGATACAGTTGGGTAGCAGTACTAGGTAACTCAGAGAGGAGAAGAGTTACACTTACATGATACAGTAGGGTTGTAGCTCTACGTAACTTAGGGGGAGAATGGTTGCACATGCATGATACAGTAGGGTAGAAGTCCTAGGTATGTATGGGGAAGAAGGGCTATGCATGCATGACAGTCGGGTTGTAGTACTAGGTAACTTAGGGGAAGAAGGGTTATACATATATGATATAGTAGTGTAAAAGTACTAGGTAACTAAGGAGGAGAAGGTTTTCACACACATGATAAGTAGGTTAGTAGTACTAGGTAACTCAGGGGAAGAAGAGTTACACATACATGATAAGAAGGGTAGCAGTACTAGGTAACAGATAGGAGAAGGGTTGCACATACACAATACACAAGGGAAGTATTACTACGTAACTTAGGGTGGAGAAGGGTTATATGTAAATGACACAGTAGGGTAGTAGAAATAGGTAATTTAGAGGGAGAATGGTTACACATACATGATTCAGTAGGTTAGTAGCACTAGGTAACTTAGGGGATACTATAAAGTAGTTGTACTAGGTAAGGTAGGAGGAGGAGAAGGGTTACACATACATGACACAGTAGGGTACTAGTACTAGGTAATGTACAAAGGAGAAGGGTTACATATACATATATAATAAGGTAGTAATAGTACTAGGTAATTTAGGGGAAGAAGGGCTACACATACATGATACAGTAGGGTAGTAGTACCAGGTAACTTAGGAGGAGAAGGGTTACACATATGTGAAGCAGTAGGGTAAGTAGTACTAGAAAACTTAGGGAAAGAAGGGTTACACATACATGATACAGTAGGGTAGAAGTACAAGGTAATTTAGGGGGGAGAAGGGTTAAACATAAATTATACAGCAGGGTGGTAGTACTAGGTAGCTTAGAGAGGGGAAGGGTTACATATACATGACACAGATGGGCAGTAGTAACAAGTAACTTGGGGTGGTAGAGTTATGCTTACATGATACAGTATGGTAGTATTACTAAGTAAGTTAAGGGGGGTAACTTAGGAACTTTAGGAGGAGAAGGGTTACATATGCAAGATGCAGTAGGGTAATATTACTAGTTAACTTAGGGGGGAGTAGGTTTATACATACATGATAAAGTAGGGTAGTAGTATGAGGTAACTTAGGGGGAGAAGGATTACACATCCATGATACAGTAGGGTAGTAGTACTAGATAACTTATGGGAAGAAGGGTTACACATACAATGATACAGTAAGGTAGTAGTAATAGGTAACTTAGAAAGGAGATGGGTTACACTTACATGATACAGTAGGGTAGTAGTACTGGGTAACTAAGGGAGGAGAAGGGCTACATATATATGATACATTATGGTATTAGTACTATGTAATTTAGGGGGAGAAAGGTTACACACACATGATACACGAGAGTAGTAGTATTAGGTAACTTAATAAGGAGAAGGGTTACACATACATGATACAGTAGGGTAGCAATACTAGGTAACTTAGGGGGAGAAGGCTTCAACATACATGAAATAGTAGGGTACTAGTACTAGGTAACTTGCATTCAAAATTTAAATAATTTGCTATTTTGATTGGTGGATTTTTATTTTATTTTCAATGACAATGACTGCATTTTACTATTTGTACAAATGTGATTTAGAGGATTTTCAGTTCTGAAGAAGTCAAATAATTATTGTTTGATAAAAACAAACTGAAATGAGGAATTAGATGTGTGTGGTTCTGTAAAAACATATTTGAATACGTGTTGTGCATTACTGCCTTATTTCCCATGCAATGGTTTAAAGACAGCATTTTTGGTTATTAAGTAGTAGTTAAGGTTAACAAGGACAAGGGTTAATTATACATGATATATTTGGGAAACAGAACTAGGTAACTTAGGGGGAGAAGGGTTACAGATACATGATACAGTAGGGTAGTAGTACTAGGTAACTTGGGGGAGAAGGGTTAAACATGCATGACACAGTAGGGTAGTAGTACTAGGTAACTTAGGGGGAAAAGGGTTAGACATACCTGATACAGTAGGTTAGTACTAGGTAACTTAGGGAAAAGGGTTACTCATACATGATACAGTAGGGTAGTAGTACTAGGTAACTTAGGAGAAGAATTACACTGACATGATAGAGCAGGGTAGTAGTACTAGGTAACTCAGAGAGAAGAAGGGTAAAAGATACATGAAACAGTAGGGTAGAAGTACTACGTAACTTGGGGAGAGAAGGGTTAGACATGCATGATACAGTATGGTAGTATTACTAAGTAACATAGAGAGAAGAAGGGTTATGCATACATATATAATAGGGTAGTATGGGGAAGAAGGGTTATGTATACATGATAAATTTGGGTAGCAGTGCTAAGTAACTCAGAGGGGAGAAGGGTTATACATACGTGATACAGTAGGGTAGCAGTACTACGTAACTTAGGGGGAAAGGGTTACACATGCTTGATACAGTAGGTTAGTACTAGGTAACTTGGAGGGAGAAGGGTTACTCATACACGATACAGTAGGGTAGTAGTACTAGGCAACTTAGGGGGAGAAGCATTACACATACATGATACAGTAGGGTAGTAGTACTAGGTAATTTAGTGAGGAGAAGGGATACACATACATGATACAGTATGGTAGTAGTAGTAGGTAACTTGGGGAAGAAGGGTTACACATACATGATACAGTATGGTAGTAGTACTAGGTAACTCAGAGAGGAGAAGGGTTACACTTATATGTTATAGTATGGCAGAGAAGTAAATATTGTGGGAAGAAATATCCAGGGAATTGTTATGGGTAGGCTTGCATAGGCCCTAGGGTCGATAGCCTAACTTATGAACCTAGTACTAGGTAAATTGGGGGAGAAGGGTAACACATACATGATAAGTAGGGAAGCAGTACTAGGTAACTTAATGAGGATAAGAGTTACACAAACATATATAGTAGGGTAGAAGTACAAGGTAACTTAAAGGGAGAAGGGTTACACATACATTATACAGTAGCTAGTAGCACTAAGTAATGTAGGGGAAGAAAGGTTACACATAACATGATACAGTAGGTTAGCAGTACTAGGTAACTTGTAGAGGAAAAGGGTTACACCCACAATACAGTAGGGTGGAAGTACTGGGTAACTTAGGGAGGAGAAGGGTTACACTTAAATGATACAGTAGGGAAGTAGTACTAGGTAACTTAGGGGTAGAAGGATTACACACACATAATACAGTAGGGTAGTAGTACTAGGTAGCTTAGAGGAGAAGGGTTACACATACCTGATACAGTAGGTTAGTACTAGGTAAGGGGGAGAAGGGTTACTCATACATGATACAGTAGGGTAGTAGTAATAGGCAACTTAGAGGGAGAAGCGTTACTCATACATGATACAGTAGGGTAGTAGTACTAGGTAATTTAGTGAGGAGAAGGGATACATATATATGATACAGTATGGTAGTAGTAGTAGGTAACCTGGGGGGGGAAGAAGGGTTACAGATACATGATACAGCAGGGTAGTAACACTAGGTAACTATGGGAAGAAGGGTTACACATACATGATACAGTACATAGTAGTACTAGTTAACTCAGAGAGGAGAAGGGTTACACTTGTATGCTACAGTACTGGTAGTAGTACTAGGTAACTTTTTGTGTATCTGAACTACTACTTAATAACCAACAATTCTGTGTGGAAACCATTGCATGGGAAATAAAGCAGGAATGCACAACACATATTCAGATGTGTCTTTACAGAACCACACACATTTAATGTCTAAGTTCAGTTTGCTTTTATCAAACATCAATTAGTATGACTTCTTCGAAACTGAAAAACCTCTTAATCACGTTTGTAGAAATAGTAAAATGAAATCATTTTCATTGATGAGAAAGTAAAATTCCACCAATCAAAACAGCAAATTAATTAAAATTTAAAGGCAAGTTACCTAGAACTACTACCCTACTTTATCATGTATGCGTAACCCTTTTCCTTTCTAAGCTACCTAGTACTACTACCCTACTGTATCATGTGTTTGTAATCCTTCTTCCACTAAGTTACCTAATACTACTACCCTACTGTATCATAAGTGTAACCCTTCTCCTCCCTAAGTTACCCAGTACTTTTACCCTACTGTATCGTGTGTGTAACCCTTCTCCTCTACAAGTTACCTAGTACTACTAACCTACTATATCATGTATGTGTAACCCTTCTTCCCCTACATTACCTAGTGCTACTATCTACTGTATAATGTATGTGTAATCCTTCTCCCTCTAAGTTACCTTGGACTACTACCCTAGTATATATGTTTGTGTAACTCTTACCCTCATTAAGTTACCTAGTACTGCTACCTTACTTATCATGTATGTGTTACCCTTCTCCCCCAAGGGAGTAAAGTAGTTGTACTAGGTAAAGTAGGAGGAGAAGAAGGGTTACACATACATGACACAGTAGGGTACTAGTACTAGCTAATGTACAAAGGAGAAGGGTTACATATACATATATAATAAGGTAGTAGTAGTACTAGGTAACTGAGGGGGAGAAGGGCTACACATACATGATACAGTAGGGTCGTAGGACCAGGTAACTTAGGGGGGGAGAAGGGTTACATATGTATGATACAGGCGGTAGTAGTACTAGGTATCCTAGGGGGAGAAGGTTTACGCATACATGATACAGTAGGGTTGTAGTACTATGTAACTTAGGGAGAAAAGGGTTATACATGCAGGATACAGTAGGGTAGTAGTACTAGGTAACTTTGGAAGGAGAAGGGTTACACATACATGATACAGTAGGGTAGTAGTACTTGGTAACTTAGGGAAAGAAGGATTACATCTACATGATATAGTTGAGTAGAAGTACTAGGTAATGGGGGAATGAAGGGTTACACTTACATGATACAGTAGGGTAGTAGTACTAGGTAACTTAGGGAAAGAAGGGTTACACATACATGATACAGTCTGGAAGTAGTACTAGGTAACAGGGAGATGAAGGTTTACACATATATGACACAGTAAGGTAGTACTACTAGGTAACTTAGGGGAGAAGGGTTACACATATATGATATAGTCTGGTAGTAGTATTAGGTAACTTAGGGGGTGAAGGGTTACACACACATGATACAGTACAGTAGTAGTTCTAGGTAACATAGGGGGAGAAGGGTTACACATAAATGACACTGTAGGGTGGTAGTACTAGGTAACTTAGGGGGAGAAGGGTTACACATACATGATACAGTAGGGTTGTAGTAATAGGTAACTTAGGGGAGAAGGGTTATAAACACATGATACAGTAGGGTAGTAGTACTAGGTAATTTAGGGAGGAGAAGGGTTAGAGATGCATGATATAGTAGGGTAGTAGTAGTAGGTAACTTAGGAGAGAAGGGGTATACGCATACATGATACAGTAGGGCAGTAGTGCTGGGTAACTTAGGGGAAAAGGGTTACACATGTATGATATGGTAGTGTAGTAGTACTAGGTAACAGATAGGAGAAGGGTTACACACACACACACACACACAAACACACACATGATGCAGTAGGGTAGTAGTACTAGGAAACTTAAGGGGCTAACTTAGGGATGTAAGGGGGAGAAGGGTTACACATACATGCTATGGTAGGGTAGTAGTACTAAGTAACCTGGCGGCAGAAGAGTTACACATGCATGATACAGTAGCGTAGTAGAACTAGGTAACTTAGAGAGGAGAAGGGTTACACCCACGTGATGCAGTAGGGCAGTAGTACTGGGTATGCTCAGGGGGAAAAGGGTTACACATACATGATACAGTAGCATAGTAGTACTATGTAACTTAAGAGAGGAGAAGGGTTACACACACATGATACAGTAGGGCAGTAGGACTAGGTAGTTTAGGGGAAGGAAGGGTTATACATCCATGATACCGTAGGGTAGTAGTAGTACTAGGTAATCTATGGGTAGAAGGGATACACACACATGATACAGTAGGGTAGTAGTACTAGCTATCTTAGGGGGAGAAGGGGTTACACATACATGATACAGTTGGGTAGTAGTAGTACTTGGTAACTTAGAGAGGAGAAGGGTTGCACACATATGATACAGTGGGGCAGTAGTACTACATAACTTGGGAGGAAGAAGGGTTACACATACATGATACAGCAGGGTAGTTGTACTAGGTAACTTAGGGAGTACAAGGGTTACACACACATGCTATAGTAGGGTAGTAGTTAAGTTTAGGAAAGAAGGAGTGTGTATATATATATATATATATGGGTCTACTACTAATGCCCGAAACGACGATTCCCCGACGGAAAACTCACCGACGCCAGATGACCGACAGGTAAGTGTACCGACAGGGTGATTTGCCGACAGCGGAAAGACCGACAAGGGAATGTGCGATCGCGACGCGGTAAGTGTGCGATGGTGACGGAGTTAGGAGCGGTCAGGTAAGTGCTCGAGATTGTGGGATGTCGGGTTAGGCTGTGGGAAAGGTGAGTGTGTGTTCGTGTCGGAGATATGGTTCGGGTAAGGTAAGTGTGTGCTAGTGAGGGACTGTAGTTTAGGGACGGGTTAAGTGAGTTAGGGTTAGGGTGCAGGTAGGTGATGTGTGCGTTAGTGTCGGAGCTTGGGCTAGGGGTGGGTTAAGTGAGTTAGGGTTAGGGTGCAGGTAGGTGAAGTGTGCGTTAGTGTCGGAGCTTGGGCTAGGGGTGGGTTAAGTGAGTTAGGGTTAGGGTGCAGGTAGGTGATGTGTGCGTTAGTGTCGGAGCTTGGGCTAGGGGTGGGTTAAGTGAGTTAGGGTTAGGGTGCAGGTAGGTGAAGTGTGCGATAGTGTCGGACCTTAGGGTTAGGGTTTGGGTCAGGGCTAGTGTGTATGCTATGTAGTGTCGCGTGTTGTTTACGTTCCGTGTGTCGGTGTAATGGTGTTCGGTGTTTTGCGTTGTCGGGTTTGTGTGATGTCGGTCATCTGGCGTCGGGGAGTTTTCCGTCGGGGAATCGTCGTGTCGGTAATTAGTAGTAGACCCATATATATATATATATATATATATATATATATATATACATAAGGAAGATGAGACTTAGAAGTTAAGCTTAGGAAGGAGAAAGAGTATTCAATACTCCCTTGTGAAATGTCAGCATTCAAAATGCTGAGTTTTGACAAGCCAAAAACCTGGAAGAACAGAGAATCCCAGAGATCGCTCTTCTGCTTTAAAGTTTTTTGTTTTTTTTGTTTGCAGGGTTTCCCATCTTATACTCCCAGATGTGGAGGGAGGCAAGCCCTCAATATCCCCAAACTTATATATACCAACTTCAAGATTATCATACCTTGGAAAAAAAGGAGTATTCCGAGAAATGGCTATCTTGAACTTAATATATACAAGTCTGTTTTTTTCAGCCATTGAATCTCTATGTTTTGGATTCACTCTAGCAGGTCCTGAGATTTCAAATTGTTACAGGTACATACGCATGATATTGAAGGGAAGTAGAAGCAGTTACAATTAGGAAGGAGAACTATTAAAGCACCAGTTGAATAAACCTAGTAAAATAAGAAAACATGAAGTTGGAGCTTGGAAAAACAACCACGACCAAGAAATTTTAAATTTATTGAGTGCTTTCGTCTTGGTATAACATTCTATTACACCCAGACAAAAGCAATCAATAAATTTAAAATTTCCTAATGGTGTTTGTTTTTCCAAGCTCCTACTTCACATTTTGATATTTTATTAGCAAGGAGAAGGTTTATACATACATGATATATTTAAGAAGTAATAGTCATTAAGGTTAGGAAGGAACAGGGTTAAATTTACAAGACATAGTTAAGAAATAGTAGTAGTTAAAGTTAGAAAGTAAAAGAAAGGTTATGCATTCATGAAATACATGAGAAGTAGTAGGTACATACAGGAAGAAAAAGTGTCATGTATGTATGATATAGTAGGGAAGCAGTAGTTATATTTAGAAGGAGAAGGATTGTATGCACATGATATAATTTAGTGGTAGTTATGGGCAGAAGAAGAAGGATTACATATACATGATATACTTTAGTAGTAGTCGTGGTTAGAAGGAGAAAGCTCACATATACATGATATAGTTTAGTAGTAGTTATGGTCAGAAGGAGAAGGATTACATATATGTGATATAGTTTAGTAGTAGTTATAGGTAAAAGGAGAAGATTACATATACATGACATAGTTTAGTAGTAGTTATGGTTACAGGAGAAATATTACATATACATGACATAGTTTAGTAGTAGTTATGGTTAGAAAGAGGAGGATTACATATGCATGATATGGTTTAGTAGTAGTCATGGTTAGAATGAGAAGGATTATATATACACAATAAAGTTTAGTAGTAGTTATGGTTAGAAGAAGGATTGCATACACATGGTATAGTTTAGTAGTAGTTTATATAAGGAATGATAAGGGTTATATATTTAAGATATATTTGGGAAGCAGTACTGAAGGTAAGGAAGGAAAAGGGTTTCACATATATGATATAATAGAGAAATGAAAGTTATGTATTTACCATAATGATGGAGCCATGCTGTCTGATTTTCATCTGGTTCAACTATTCCAATTGGATCTGACCTTAGCACCGACTATAACATTTTTTTGGTTCCCAGGTTCTGATTCTTCCCCTTCCTATAAAGTACCTCAGATCAAGTTTGCTCCAGCAAGATAATGTGTATCAGTCATGTTCAAGACTGAATCTAGCATACAGGAAAAATGGTAGGACTGGAAAACAGTCAGTAAGGACTGCTAACAGACAAGGTGTGCCAGAAAAGCTACCTGGTCACCAGAAGCCCATTTCTGTTACTTTAGAAGGGGGCAGGAGGGAGAGAGGTTGAACTCGACAAAAATTAGACCACATGGATCTATCATTATAGTAAGCATATAACTTTTGCATCCAATGTTAACTATTTTCATCTGATTCAACTA
This sequence comes from Protopterus annectens, assembly GCF_019279795.1. NCBI lineage: Eukaryota > Metazoa > Chordata > Ceratodontiformes > Protopteridae > Protopterus > Protopterus annectens. Next base: position 638,518,291 of record NC_056739.1, on the reverse strand, counting down.
TTGATGGTATTTGTGCTGTAACAGCTTAGTCAACAACAATTAGACCACATGGATCTATCATTATAGTAAGCATATAACTTTTGCATCCAATGTTAACTATTTTCATCCGATTCAACTACGGGACAGATTCTCAAGCTATTTTACCTAGTTGGTATCAAGGAATGACATTCCTGAGAATGCAGAACCAAAGAAGAGTGTGATCTGGATTGTACATCCAGTCTGTAATAAGATAAAAATGTGTGAACTGTTGACTAAGTTGTTACAGCACGAATATCATCAATAGGTAGACTATTAGTAAAGGTTGTTGACATAGCCATTGCCCTTGTGGAATGAACCTTACTTTTAGATTACAGAGACAAGCTCTTTTTGTTGTAAACAAATGAAATGCAGTCTGATAAACATCTGGAAAGAGTAACCTTAGCAACTGCTTTACCTTATTTAGGCTTTGAGAAACAGACAAAAATTGATTAGACTTTCTGAATTGCTTAGTCCTGTGAAGACAGAATCTAAGTTGATGATGAACTTCCAGCATATGTAAAATTTATTCACCTTTGTTTAAGAATTTGAGGAAAAAGACTGGTCGGTTTATTAACTGGATAAGTTAGCCTCAGATACAACCTTAGGAAGGAAATTTGTGTTAGTTCTCAAAAAAACTCTGGTTGTGGAAAAAAAAACAGATAGGGACACTTGCAAGAAAGTACTTGCACCTCTGAAGTCCATCTGGCTGATCATAGGAGAAAGGTTCCCTTTAAAAAGGCCTTAGAGACTATTAAGGAAACTACAGAGTTGTCATTCTGCCCTATGTGGAAGCTTGAAATAGCGGCTATTTGCATGTTAATAGTGAAATAGCTAAAGTCGCTGTGGAAAAGCTCAGACAAGAATTCCAAAATAGAAGGAACAGGAGCAGAGAAAGGATCTAAACCTTTTGAAGTAGCCCAAATGGAAAATACTTTCTTTGTTGACTGTTTTTGAGACACTGACATGATCTGGACAACTGAAATAGGGAGCCTGGCATCTCTGACTAAGTTTAGAACTGGAGGAACCAATCAGTTAACTTCATGGATTTCTTGTCTGGACGGGTGTATTAATAGGTTTGGAGACTGATCCAACATCCATGGTGGATGCACTAGTAGAGGGCATAGGGAGGGAAACCATGTTTGTCAGGGGCAGAAGTGGGTAATGGGGAGCAATCTGATCTTGCACATTCTTGCTTTCTGTATAAATTTGTTCATTAAGGGCAATGGGGGAAAGGTGCACAGGAGACCTGGAGGTCAACTGTGGACTACAGCATCCCTCTATGACTGTCCCTGCAGATGGATCAGGGTAAAGTAACTGCAGCATTTGTTGTTTATGTAAGATACAAAGAGATTGCAGAAAACCTTAATTTTCCATTGCTGGGGCCAACCTATCACTTTTGGATGAGGGATCACTTTTCAGGCATTAAGATTGTTCTGCTCAATTTGTCCACTAGCACACTAGGCATCCCTTGTACATGCACAGCAATTAGAAAGCAATGAGAAGACATCACCTATTGCCAACTTCTCATGGTCTATACACAAAAAATAGGCACTGGAGGTCCAACCAGTTTCAATACAAAGATAAAAGAAGGTTGTGTTGGAACTGGCTGGACCTTTGATGCCTATTTTTCGTTTGTCTATTTTGGAGTAGTTTTTACCACTTTTCAACCTCTCATGGTTTCTCAACATAGGTGATAGAAGCATGTTCTTCCCTGGTTGTTATTGTACCAGAGTAATGACAAGTTCTTTGACTGTATAGATATTACAGCCTTGTGAGAACATCCTGAAATGCCTACAATGCAAGGAGGACTGCCCTCTTCTCCAAGATACTGATGTAAAGGTTGGCTTCTGTGTGTGACAAGTACCTTGGACGGTCTTTCCTTCATACCCTCCCCAGAAGGGATGTGTCCTTGGTCAGTACAGCTACAGGTGAATCCATTTGGAATGGATGTCCTTCTGTCACTGAAGGAGATCTTATCCATCAGGAGATGCAGTGTCTGCAGATTCGAGTTTGACAAATTTTTGTACATAGCAGATGAAAGTTTTATGACCACTGCATTGCTAGAGTCCGCTGAAGTACTCTCATGTAAAATCTGGCTAATGGAGCCATTAAGATTGTTGAACTCATTAGGCCCAAGAGGAAGAGAATTAGTCTTTCCAGATGAGAGGGTTAATGAGAACTCAAGTGGCTGTGAGGTGCATGGAGAGCACTCTGGAGTGTGTCTAAAGATCTGTAAACTTGAGTCCAGGTGGCATCCAATAACTTCTATCTGTTGAGTAGGTGTAAGAACACTTTTGGTTAGGTTAACTGTGATCCCTTGATCTTGCATCAGATGGAGCAGAAGGTCCAAATGTTTTGATAAGAGGTTGCTGGAGGCAGCAGTTAGGAGCAAATCAAGGTACGGGAAAACATGGATCCCTAGCAGGCAAAGACATGCTGCCACCACTGTCATCATCTTGGTAAACACCCTGCGGGCTGTGGTGAGACCAACAGGCAGGGCTCTGTATTGATAATGACTCACCTCCCTTCCAGAAATGAAGGACTTTCATTGAATACTTCTCTAGCTTTACATGATAGTATTCATTCTTAAGACCAATGCAGCACATCCAATCGTCCTTCCTCAGAACAGGCAAAATGGACTGAATTGTGACAATCTAGAATTTTGTATGTTATACACATTGGTTTAAGTGACTCAGGTCTTAGCAGCTTGGAAAATTATGCTGTTGCTGTGAGATCCCATTGACTTGGTGGAACACTGGGAACATTTTTCTTCTTTATAGGAAGAAGGGAAAATGGTATGGAAGAGCCTCTGGAAATTATGCTTAGCACCCAAGAATCTGTTGTGTCTTGCCAGGCTTGTAGTTGCACAGACAACTGGATTCAACTGCATCCAGAGTGCAGCAGATGGGCAACCCTTCAGGGGACTGAAAGGGCTTCTCGGTAAATGAATTGTGAAAACCATGGTTTTGAAGACAGCCGCTGGCTCTAAAGTGACACCCGTTGTAGCTGCCTCCTCCCCTGCCAAGATAAGGTCTGCCCTCAGGACTGTCATGATAAAGAGTTCTGTGATTTATGGAACTACATTTTCTTCCCAGCCCTCTGATTTCTAGAGAAGGTTCTTTGAGGGGTGGAAAAAGGATTGCCACTGGAGAGAGAGAGTCTTACCATCCTGTGACTCTTGGTTAATGTGCCTTTTACTTTTGGTCCAAATAGAGTAGAGCCATCAAATGGGGCACTGATGGAGGACATCTTAAAGCTTTCTGCAAAAATCACAAAGATGCATCCGGGTGTGCCGACAAATGGTGATGCCAGTACCTGCTGCTCTAGCTGTGCCATCAGCTACATTAGTAGTCACATGAGTATACTGGAGGTAAACTGAAGGATAGACAGCTGGGAGTCCACAGTCTTCTGAACAGCAGCAGGTAGGTTACCTGAGAGTGACTTGGAAAGTTCCTTGGTCAGGGCTCTCTGAAATCTAGAGATATGGATTAAGTAATTTAGGGCTCTAAGTGTGAATGTCACTGAAGCATATGCCCATTTCCAAAACTGACCCATAGCCCTAGACTCCCTGCTAGGAGGGGTAGACTGAGGAACTTTCCTCTGACAGTTCCTTTTTAGTGGCTATCATTATCACCATCACACCCACCAGTAGACCTTTGCTCCAATGCTTTCTTTCTTTTAGTGTAGCCAAAATCCAATCAGTTTTCTTAGGAATGGGTTCCACCATTTCAGGGTCCTTACATGTATTTTCAGTTATAAGTTAAATGAGTGGGTCAATGAGTGGGATCACCCAGGACAAAACTGAGCTGGAACCAAAGGCTTCCAGGAATACAGACTCATGTGGTGAAGGGTTAATGGTGGACCATCGTCCTCTCTGCTTCATCAATTCAAGGATCTTTCAGAAGGTGACATCCTCTGTGGGGGATCTAGGGGAGCCTTCATCTTCATCCATATCTGTGTCTTTAGTAAAAGGCTCTGCAGAAGAGCCTGTGCCTCTGCTTGCACATCTGTTTATGAAACAGCTCCAGTGGGAGATTAGAAGTCTCTGAATTAGTCTTGGGGCTAAAGCAGCATGCAGTCTGAGAAGCTTGTGGTATGGACTGTCCCTGTCTGACATAGAGATGGGAAGCAGAAGCCAATCCCTGCCAGATTTCAGATGCAACTGAACTGGATGGATGTGCCTTCTCCCTCGGCATCAACATGACCTTTTCAACAGTCTTGAAATCAGATGACACCATTGGTTCCATAGGCTTCTTTTTATTCTCAGACAGAAAAGATACCTCAGAACTTATGGGTTTTGACCCCGTAAGCCAATCGTGGGGATGATCTATTGAGTGACAGAACCTATAGGTGTCGATCCATCCCCTCAAGCCCCAGCCCTAAAGATTTGTTCTGCATCTCTTCCAGATCCAAACAGATCAGAGTCAAAAGAAGAAGCTCTGGCAAATGCGCTCTGGGACACATCAGATCTAAGATAATTGGGTTTGAAGGGTGGACTGGAATTGCAGAAGGAAAAGGAGGGGTAATTGGCCCAAGATTTGGCACATTCCCAGAAGATGGTATTGAGAGAACCCTGAGCTGGATCTGCATTCTAAGGAACTGCCTCATCATCCTATCATCTAGCGCAGTCAGGCTTCTGGATAACCATGTAGAAGAAACCACCAAAGGTGGTCTTGAATGCCTCATTCCTGGAGGATGGGTGAGTGTAGCCTTGCACTCACTGGATCCAGAGAGAACCAGGACTGAGATGGCAAAGGACAGATCCAAGAAACTATCAGCTCTGACCACCAAGCAGCTTTTGCATCCAACCCATACAGCAACATCAGATCCAAGGAATGGGTCCACAAACTTTCTGAATCCAATTTTTCCTTCTCTTTTTCCTCTCTTTTTTTTTTTGTTTTCTTTTAGGCCTCTTATCCTTGTTTACAGGAGAGGAGGATGTAGAATAAGTGGAAGCAGGTATTACAGACCATGTCTGTAAAGGGAGAAGACTCTTGACTACGGGCTTTTCTCTCCTGATCTGGAGAGCCCTAGAACTAAAAGAAGCACAAGGTTGACACTGTGTGTCAAGATGAGCAGTGACCAAACAATAAACACAGAGTGTATGCAGATCCTGAGGGGGAAGCATGTGTCCACATTTGGAGCACTTTTTAAATCTTCAGCTATCCGCCATAAAGTCAACTATCACTTACAAACTAAGTGCAATTAGCACACACACTTAAGTAGATATATATATATATATATATATATATATATATATATATATATATATATATATATATATATATAGTTACCTATCAAAACATCTCTTCATAACATCTAAACTCAAAACATCAAGATCATAACATCTAAACTTCAAAATATCTAAAAGTCATAACATCGAATCTCAAAACATTGAAAACTACAAACTAACTATAAATAACATCCCACACACTGTTTACTACGTTTTTTTCAGGGGGTAAGCACCCCTGCACCCCCCCCCCATAAATTAAATATACAAACTCCAAGATCGCACTACAGTAGGGGAAAAAGTTAATTTCCTAACCCCACTGTATTGCGATCTCAGAGTTGGTATATTTATTTACAGGGGGGAGTGGGAGGCAGAGCTCCCCACATGGGGGGTGCAGGGGGGCATGATAAACAGTGTGTGGGATGGTATTTATAGTTGCTTTGTAGTTATCAATGTTTTCAAATTCGATGTTATGAGTTTTAGATGTTATGAAGTTTAGATGTTATGGTCTTGATGTTTTGAGTTTAGATGTTATGAAGAGTAGATGTTTTGATAGGTAACCATATAGATATATATATATATATATATATATATATATATATATATATATATATATATATACATATATAAAACCCTAGAAAATACTACAGAATATTACAGAATATTATATTAATGCCATAAAATAGAAGAAACACACACAACACTTTACAAATTGTAATATCTAACAGACTACTTAAACTAACTCTAACTCTAATTCTAACTCTAACCTTAACTGTACACTTAAGCTGAAGAGAAAAATCTCTCAGTAGAGGGAGTAGTGAAGTATGAAGACAAATATCCAAGAAAAAAAAAACAGATACTGAAATGGTGAGTTCTTGTAAATGCAACCAAATTCTTCAGGTGGCAAATAAGATCTGAAATACTGAGGAGGAGTGAAGGAATTATGGATAGGGAAGAAGTCAGAGCCCCGGATCCAAGAAGCTTCAGAGGCATTGCCAAGGTTGAATCCAATCAGATTTTACAACCCATAGCTGAATCAGATGAAAATAGACAACATTGGATGTAGTAGTTAAATTTCATGAGTAGAAGGGTATAGTAGGGAAGTAGCTGTAGTTAAGGTTACACATACATGATACAGTTTAGGAAGTAATAGTGGTTAATTTTAACAAGGTAACAACTAGGTATGTGTTACATACACATGATATAGCTGAGAAGTAGTAGTTAAAGTTAGTAAGCAGAAGGGTTACAAATATTTATTTTATTTATCTAACATTTGTTTACATCGTTTTCAGAAGAGGCCCAAGAAGAAAAGCTCCGATAATGGGATATTTAATAAATGCACAGTAATACACAACTTGCGATACAAGTCTGATGAGAAAAAAAACATATACATGATAGAGTACAGACGCAGTTGTCATTAAGGTTAGGAAGGAGGATTACATATACCTGATACAGTTGAGAAGTGGTAGTTAAAGCTTAGAAGGAGAAGGATTGTGTGTATGTGATACAGTAGGGAAGTGGTTTTAGTTAACAGTAGGGAGGACAAAGGTTAGGCATATGTGATATAGTATGGAAGTGGTTTTAGTTAAAGTTAGGTAGGTAGGAGAATGGTTATGTGTATGTGATGTAGTAGGAAGTGGTTTTAGTTGAGGTTAGGAGAATGGTTATGTATACATAATATAGTAGGGAAGTGGTTTTCATTAAGATTGGGAAGGAGAATGGTTACGTGTATGTGATATAGCAGAGAAGGAATTTTATTTATTTACTTATTTGACATTTGTTTGACTGGGATAATCTGACTGAGCTGTTGACCTTTTCAGCAGAGGCCATGGGAGAAAAGCTCCACAATTATCTACAAAAATAATAATATTAATAAAAAAATAAAGTAGTATAATAACTAAAATAGTAAATACATAGATTATACTATAAAACTGTTGAATCATTTGAGTTACAGGTTATGTAAAAGCACTGGTTTGAAAAGGATAGGTTTAAATCAGCAATTAAATGCAGTTAGTTTGAGACATTTACAAGACAGTAATATTATAGTTTTAGTTAAGCTTAGGAAGGAAAAAAGGTACACATTCATGATATACTTGAGAAGTGGTACTTGAGGTTAGGAAGGATAAGGGTTACTTATAAATTATACAGTAAGGAAGCAGGAAAAGTTAAAATTAGTAAGAATGGTTACAAATACACAATATAGTATTGAAGTAGTAGTTAAGTTAGGAAGGGAAGGAGAAAAAGAAGTTATGTACTTACCATAACGTTCCATGTGAGTTGTTCATCTCACCTTCATTCTTTACTGATGGGTTCAGAGCCGATCCCTCGGCTCCGATATGGCCAATTGCAAAGCTTGAGGTCTTCAAATAGCTCAAGGCCAAGTCCCTGTCCCATGATGCACCTGTGAATTACCTCAGATCTTGTTTGCTGTGTATACTAATACCATATGTCACTGGTACATTCCTAGAGAAAGGAACAGAAGGTATGAGTAACCAGGATGGATCCAGCATCTCGGTCATCTATCAGCCCAGGAGAGGGAAGGAGGGAGGGACGTAAGAATGAAGGTGAGATGAACACCTCACATGGAACGTTATGGTAAGTACATAACTTCTTTATGTGAAGTTGTTCAATCTCACCGCTCATTCTTTACTGAGGGGTAGTGTTCCAAGCACCATCAATCTCGGGTGGCTTACGGGAGTATATTTCTCCGGACCGTGGATCTAAAGGAAGCCCTGTCCCTGGAGACCTTGTCAACTTTGTAATGAGTGATAAAGGTATGATGTTTTGACCAAGTGGCTGCTGCACAAATGTTATCAATGGGAAGTCTGGCAGAAAAAGCAGATGATGTAGAAACTGCTCTGGTTGAGTGAGCTTTAATCTTGTGTTGCAAAGGCATATTGGCAGCTGAATAGGCAAAAAGTGATACAATCAGATAACCATTTAGACAGTGTTGTTTTAGTCACTGGTCTCCCTTTTCTGGAGTCTGAGAATGAAACAAAAACTGGTCTGATTTCCTGAAATCTTTTGTTCTATCCAAATAAAATCTGAGCTGTCTGAACATCAAGTTTGTGCAGCATATACTCTAAATTGTTAGAATGATTGGGGAAGAAAACTGGCAAATCTATAACTTGGTTGAGATTGGTTTCACTGCAAACTTTGGGTAAGAATGAGGGATTTCTTCTAAGTGAAACTCTGTCTGCATGAAATATCAAATAGAGAGGCTTGATGGATAAAGCTTGAAGCTCTGACACTCTACGGGCAGAAGTGATAGCTACCAGAAAGATGGTCTTCCAAGACAAAAATATGAGATCACAAGAAGAAGCTGGTTCAAATGGCAGAAGAATTATATGTGAGAGCATAAAATTTTGATTCTATGGAGAATAGTGAGATTTCACAGGTGGCCTAATATGAAAAGTCGTTTTGAGAAATGCTTTGGATAACTTGTGCGACATGATATTCAAACCCTCAAATCCAAGATGAAAATTAGAGATAGCAGCCAATTGAACCCGAACTGTTGCTGCTGCAGCTCCTTTATTGAAATTCATAGTCAAAAATTCGAATATGGAAGCCATAGGAGCTTGGTAAGGATCGATATTATTTTTAGAGGCCCATATAGAGAATTTCTTCCATTTGCTAAGATATAGCTTTCTGGTAGAAGATTTATGGCAGGACAAAAGGATCCGTTTTGTCTCATTGTAAAGGTTATGGAACCTGACTATGATGGGAACTGGAGCAACCAAGCTGTCAGCTTCAGGGACTGCAAGGAAGGATGATGATCCCCTGATGGATGAGTCAGAAGGTCTGGAACTGGGTCCAGGATCCAAGGATCCTCCACAAGATGAAGTTGAAGGAAGGAGAACCAAATCAGACGAGGCCAGTGAGGGGCTATAAGAATGATGGTCCTTCCCAGGGATTTTGCTTTCTGTAAAACCTTGGGTATCAATGGAATTGGTGGAAATGTACAGAGGAGACCCAGAGGCCAATTGTGTATGAATGCTTCCCTTGAGGCTTCCCCCGGAGGGGGAATCAGGGCAAAATAGCTTCTGCATTTCGTGTTCATATGGCTGGCAAAAAGGTCGCAGCAAGGCTGGCCTCATCTGTGGAATATCCTGTCTGCAACTTCTTTCTTGAGGGACCACTCGTGGGGCAACAAGATTGCCTTGCTCAGTTTGTCTGCTATCACGTTGGATCTCCTCGGGATGTGCTTTGCCAACAGAAAGCAATGGATGGAAAGAGCCCACTGCTAAATGCTGAGAGCCTCTCAACAAACGGGGTAAGACCTGGTTCCTCCTTGTGTATTCAAATACCAGACCACCGGCATGTTGTTTGCCTGAACCACAATCGTGCCCAGAGGAAGAGTCCTGGAAGTACTGCAACGGTAAAAGTACTGCCCTCATCTATAGGACATTGATATGCAGATGTGTCTCTTGGTTGGTCCATGTGCCTAGGGCAGTCTTTCCCTGAAAATGCCCCCCCCCACCCTATCAGTGAAGTGTCTGTGGTCACAGTGGCTGTTGGAGGAGGTAGCACAAATAGGTATCCTGTCATGACATGGAGTGAGGTCAACCACAACTGCAGGTCCTTCTTGCAAGAATTTGTGATTATTATAGTGTGATCCATGGGTAGCTCCTGATAAGACCATTGAGTGAACAACAGCCATTGAAGAACTTGAATGTGCATCCGAGCAAGTGGTATGGCTAGAATTGCTGCTGCCATCATGCCTAAAACTTTCAGAACTTCTGATGCTGGTGCTTTGTGTTTTGATAACAGGATGCTGACATGTTGATGAATTAGAACAACTTTTTCCAATGGACGTCTTAGAGTGGTGGTGGTGGTGTCCAACTCTGCTCCGATAAAAACGATATGCTGCAATGGTGACAAGGCAGATTTTTCTGAGTTTATTGTAATGCCAAGATAATTGCAGAGTGACAGAGTGGACTCCCTGGCCTGAATGAGTTAATGCCTGGTGGTGGCGGTAAGGAGCCAATCGTCTAGGTATGGAAACACCTGGAAACTTAGATGCCTCAGGTGAGCTGTGACCACTGCAATGCATTTGGTGAACACTCTGGGGGCTGTAGTGAGACCAAAGGACAGGGCTCGAAACTGGTAGTGATTAGCTCCCAGCCAGAAGCGCAGGTGATCCCGGGATGGACTGGCCATTTTTATGTGGTAGTAAGCATCCTTGAGATCTATTGAGCACATCCAATTGTCTTTCCCTAAAAAGGGAAATATAGACTGAAGCGTGACCATCTGAAACTTCTCTTTCTTTATGTATTGGTTCAGTCTGCTGAGGTCCAATATGGGTCTCCAGTCCCCTGTCTTCTTTGGAACCAAAAAGAATTTTGAGCAAGTTCCGGACCCTGTTTGGTCTGCTGGGTCTGGTTGGATGACTCTTTGTTAGCAACGTTTGGACCTCTAAAGTTGCCTGCTCCCTGTAACTGGGTGGAACATCTGGGATTTTTCTTACAATTGGAGGGGGTGTGGTGAAAGGAATGAAATACCCTCTGGAAATTATACTTTGTACCCAGCTGTCTTTTGTTATTTTGAGCCAGGCATCTGAATACAAAGAAAAGTGACTGGGCTTCCCAGAGAAGTGATCTGTCGCCCTGGTGTTGCGGACCCCCTCTGCCGTAAGGGCGGCATCCTCCATTATTACCCCCTCCTCTGCCCCTGGAGGGGGGGGTTCACTACGTGTGTCCTGAAAGGCTCCTGGGGCTTTTCGGAACCACATTTTTCCTCCCTGTTTACCTTTGGGATAGGGTCGGGTAGGGGTGGAAAAATGTACCCCGACAGCAGACAGAGTCTGTCCACCCTGTTCACAACTCGTTAAGGTTTCCTTCACTTTAGGCCCGAAAAGGGACGAGCCATGAAAGGCAGTGTTCATGAATGATGACATGAAGGGCTTCATGAAAGAACACAAGTGCATCCAGGAATGTCTCCCAAGAGCAATTCCTGTACCCGCTGCCCTACTCATTCCATCAGCTGCATAGGATATGAGACGCATGGATGAGTTGACAATAGAATTAAGGGTAGCAAGCTGTGCAGCACCTCTGTCAGAGGCTCCTGCAACCACTGTACCCTGAAGAGCATCTCCCAACTCCTTAAGGAGATCTCTTTGTAATCTAGTGAAGTGGGTTAAGTAGTTCAGTGAACAGACAGCAAAGGTCGCTGAACTGAACAAGTGCTTCCCATATCTATCCATAATCCTGGAGTCTCTATTAGGAGGCTGGATAGATGAGGAAGTCTCAGACATTTCCTTTCTCGGTGGCCAAACACCTTTAGTTAAATATGCTTTATCCAGCGGGACAGAAATAAACTTATTAGGCCTCCAAGGGACAGGCTCCATAGTGTCTGGAGACTCCCACGCCCTTCTTGAGACCAGCTGCATCATTGAAAGGCGGAGTCGCCCAAGAGGTAGAGGGCTGAGACCCGAAAGCCTTCAGGAGAACTGACTCATCCTCAGTAGGGTCTTTGGACTGCCAGTCACCCCTCTGCCTAAGGATCTCAAGAATCTCAGCAAATTAGATATCCTCAGATGGGGACCACAAGGACCCTTCTGACTCATCTAAGTCAGTATCCGATATGAGAGACTCCTGTGGGGAGTCTATGTGCTTCCTCTTGCACAATCGCTTCCTGGGAACCTCATCAGTGGGGGCCTCTGGTGAGGTCTAGGAAAAGCAGGGGACACCCACTGGGGCTTTCTGAGGCTCTGGGTATCTACGCTTGGTCAGGACATGTGATGCAGAAGCAGAAACAGGCACTTTTGGGGAGGAGGAGGGCAGACCTGAGGATGAGGATGTCCTGGGAGACATGTCTCTCCTCATGTCATCGAACACACCTCTGCTCCAATGTGAGGGAGCCAACGGATCAGAGGAAACCGTCAACACCCCTGGCACCAGGACAGTGGGCCCCGAGCCCAAGGTAGTAGCCAAGCTCAACCAAACCGAGGCCCCGGAGAGGCAAAGTCGGAACCGACAAGTCGGTTTGACTGTCCTCCCCGGACTCGACCAGAGAGTGTCTGCTCCTAGAGTCCTTGATAGGCATCGAGGACATGAGAGTACACAGAGCTGAAGACACTGGGGCAGGCGTCGGCTCAGAGGGTTCCGCTAACATCAGGTCCACCTCATCTGACTCCGAAGGACCAGCATGGCTCAGAGGAGGAACAGTAATAGTCGATGCAATGGTCTTTGGCTCCGAAGCCATTTTGGTCGAAGCCAATATAATTTTGGCTAATGCCGGAGCCAACAACAGCTTCTGTACCACATAATCCAAGTCCAGAAATGACAGGATGATCGAAGATTGAGACGATCGTACCGAAGGTGGTACCAACTGGAGAATAGGACTCTTCGGAACTTCGGAGACCGGTTCCAAGACTGGGGACTGGCTCCGAAAGGAAATGACTGTCAGCTGTAAAGGCAGTGGAGACGAAGTTGATAACTTCTTCGATTTTTTTGAGTCCAAAGTCTTGGAAGGCTTTGAAGACCGACTGGAACCATCCTGGTCACTCAAAGCTTCCTGAAAAAAGGCTTCAACAAGCCTCTATCAATTAGTTTCCTCTTCCTTTCCTGCAGGACCCTAGAGGAGAAGGAATGACAAATGTCACAATTGTCTTGCAAAAACAGAGCGCCTAGACAATAAACATAGTTGACACAACTGTCTGTGACTGACATTTTCTGGCCACACTTTGGGTACTTTTTGAACCCAGATTTGCGATGTTTATGTTGATCAGCCATAGTAGAAACAGAAAATATTTAATGTTAACACGCAAAAAACTAAAACAATAAATTTTCTCAATAGCAAATACAGGCAAGCCTTAATAAAAGCAGGCTAAACACACACACACACACACACACACACACACACACACACACACACACACACACACACACACACACACACACACACACACACACACACACACACACACACACACACACACACACACACAAGAAGTGATACCATACAAGCAGGCTATACAACAAAAACAGATAGCTGCTAATAAGAATAACCTAATACGAATGTTACTAAGCCTATATAGGCAAGATATACCACACACAATCTCAGAAAAAATACAACTACCCAAGAAAAAATGACAACTGTCACTAAATAACCTTATCTATAAAACAAGGTTTACTGTGCAAGCCTTATATAAAACTCAATGGCTAGAAAGACCACACCTAGAAGAACTACTACTAACTAGGCTAAAAGTGGCCAACTAGAAATATAAGAAATATAAGAATGGAAAAACACACTCAAAGCTATAATAGCTTTATAAACAATGCTAACTAACTACTATACTATCTATCAAATAACTTTTAGAAAAGATTTTTAATGAAAATTTTGCTTATCTGGCCCGAGCTAAGTCAGAACCTCCGATTTGTTGCAGCGGCAAACTAGAACTGAGGTAATTCACAGGGGCATCATGGGATAGGAACTTGGCCTCGAGCTATTTGAAGACCTTGAGCTTTGCAATTGGCCGTATCAGAGCCAAAGGATTGGCTCCAAATCCATCAGTAAAGAATGAACAGCGAGATTGAACAACTTCACATGGGGCTACATATGCATGGTACAGTTGACAAATAGTAGGTAAGATTAGGAAAGAGAAATGTTGCATACACATAGGTTCAGAGGTAGGTACTAGGCTATTGGCCCTAGGGCCTATATAAGCCTAGCCAACTGGTACCCTGGCTTTTTCCACCCAAGAAAATTATTTTCCTGTGCCCCTGTCAAGCAGAGCTACAGAAGTGATCCCGGGGTGAATTTCCTATCTCCCATCCAATCATCAAGATTTTTCTTGAAGAGTGCTAATGAGGAGGTTTGTTTGATATAGATAGATAGTTTGTTCCAGAGTATGGGAAGTCTCTGAGACAGGAATCTATCCCCCCAGCATGTTCTGTTTATTGTGGTGACAAGGTTTAGGTCCCTAGAGCATGTAGCTCAGAGGGATTGGGATTTCTTTGTCCAATAGCTCTGGGTTTGACATAGCTTTGTATGTTAGGCAGAGATCGCCTCTGAGTAGGTGATATGCGACAGAGTAAAGCTGGAGTTTTTTTAGACGGTCTGCCTAGGGCATCAGTTTGAGGCCGGTAATCACATAGTTGGGAAGTACAGTCATTAATGTTAGGAAAGAGAAGGGTTATACATCCATGATACAAGCTGAAAATTACTAGTACTTATGGTAGGAAGGAGAAGGGTTATATATCCATGATACAGCTGAAAATTACTAGTACTTACGGTTTGGAAGGAGAAGGGTTATATACCCATGATACAGGCTGAAAATTACTAGTACTTACGGTTAGGAAGGAGAAGGGTTATATATCCATGATACAGGCTGAAAATTACTAGTACTTACGGTTAGGAAGGTGAAGGGTTATATATCCATGATACAGCTGAAAAGTACTAGTACATTATATTATTGAGACGTAGTAGTTAGAAGGATTATACAAACATGATGTAGTTGAGAACTACTTATTGTTAAGGTTAGGAAGGAAAAGGGTTGTGTGTTTGTGATATAAGTAGGGAAGTTGTTTTAACTATGGTTAGGAAGGAGATGGTATATACATATATATATATATATATATATATATATATATATATATATATATGGGTACATGTCAGTACATCGACAAGTTAGAAGATCGACATCCACTTCACCGACACATGAAATAATCGACACCGCAAATCACGGACATTTAACAGGTAAGAAGTTTAAATTTCGCTAATCATGCCTACCACACATGCATAACACTGCCACACTTACTAAAACATGGTAGGCATGATTAGCGAAATTTAAACTTCTTACCTGTTAAATGTCCGTGATTTGCGGTGTCGATTATTTCTTGTGTCGGTGAAGTGGATGTCGATCTTCTAACTTGTTGATGTACTGACATGTACCCATATATGTATATATATATATATATATATATATATATATATATATATATATATATATATATATATATATATATATATATATATAGGTTCATAGGTTCATACTAGGCTATCTGCCCTGGGGCAATTATAAGCCTAGCCCGATTCTGTATGGCTTACGCCACCCCTTGATTTGAGTATACTGTGCCCTTTTTAAGGTTTAGTTTACTGTGCCTCTGTCTAATAGTGACACGGGAGTAATCCCTGGGACAAACCTACAATCCCCCATCCACTTATCGAGATTCTTCTTGAAGAAATTCAGTGAGGTGCTCTGCCTCACATGAACTGGAATTCTATTCCAGAGTGAAGGGAGCCTCTGGGTTATGAACCTGTCCCCTCCAGCAAGTTCTATTTATTTCTGTGCTGAGGTTCAAGTCCCTCGAGCATGTGGCTCTAAAGGATTTAGATTTACTGAGGTGGAGCATGTCCATTAATTCTGGATTTGACATAGCTTTGTATGTCAGGCATAGATCGCCTCGAAGTAGGCGGTATGCAACTGAGTAGAGCTGGAGTTTTTTTAACCGAGCAGCATATGGCATCTGATTGAGACCCTTGATCCTCTTGGTGAGATACTTTTGGGGTCTTTCTAATTGCTGCAAGTGTCGGGTAAGGTACATCCCAAAAGGAGCATTGTATTCTATGATGGGCCTGATGAGGGATGAATAAAGGGGCACGATTACCTCTCTTGATCTAGATGTGAAACCCTTCGTGATGAGGTGGGCTATGTAGAAGGTCTTTCTAACCACTTTGGCAATGTGGTTTTCAAAGGAGAGATTGCTATCAACTTGGGTCCCCAGGTCCCTAATAACTTTCTCTGTACTTAATGGGTTTCCGCCTATGTGATAATTTGTGGGCACACTGTTTTTGCCAAAGGGTATGACTATACATTTTTTTGGCATTTAGCTTTAAACCATGGCGCTGGCACCAGTTATCTGTCCCTGTGAGACCTTTTTGAAGGATGTTTGTGTCAGCTGGAGAGTTGATTATGGCGCCCAGTTTGCAGTCGTCTGCGAACTTGGTGAGCCATAGTCCTCCCACGTTTGCCTGTACCTCGGAAAAGTATATACTGAACAAGAGTGGTCCCAGGACAGAACCCTGTGAGACGCCACTTGTGACCGGTTTCGAGTCTGACATGGCTCCAGCAATTCTCACCCTGTGGGTTCTGTCTTTGAGCCAGTTTGCGACCCATCTTGTGACATAGGGGTTTATATTTAAGCTGGATAGCTTATCTATGATGCCCGAGTGGGGTATTGTGTTAAATGCCTTTGCAAGGTCCAGATAGGCTGTGTGGACTACCTTCCCTTCATCTATGGCTTTGGTGACTGTTTCAAAGAAGTCAACCAGGTTCAAAAGGCAGGATCTGCCCTTGACAAAGCCGAACTGGGTAGGATCTAGCATCTGTAGGTCCCCAATGTCTTTGTTTATGAGCTCCATGATGATCCTCTCCATAGCCTTGCAGACTAAGCTAGTCAGGCTTATGGGGCGATAGTTTCCAGGGTCCGTAGAGGCTCCACCTTTGTGGAGTGGGACCACTGTTGCTGTACGCCATTCTGTGGGCACGTATCCTGTAGTGAGGCTGAGATTGTATAGCTGTTTTATTTGAGGGATTAGTTCCTCTTGTAGTTCATGTAGGACGCAACCTGAGACACCATCTGGTCCCATGGAAGCAGTGTTTTTTGCTTTGGAGAGGGCAGCCTTCACCTGAGCATCTGAAATGTTTGGGAGGCAGCCCTCTGCCGGGATAGATACTTGCTCTTTTGGGCAATAAGGAAATTAAATAATGAAATAATAAGGAAAGTGGTTGTCATTAAGGCTAAGAAGGAGAAGGGTTACACATACATGAGAAGTAGTAGTTTTGAAAAACAGAAGTCATTAAGGTAAGGAAGAAGAGTTAAACATGCATGATGTAGTTGAGAAATAGTTCAGTACATGAAGGAAAAGAGCTGCAGATAGTAGGGAAGTAATTGTAGTAAAGGTTTATAATACAGTACAGAACTAGTAGTTAAGATTATGAAGTAGGAGGATTTTATATATATATATATATATATATATATATATATATATATATATATATACATATATACATATATATATATATATATATATATATATATATATATTTTTTTTTTTTATCTATCTATATATATATATCTATATATATATATCTATATATATATATATCTATATATATATATATATATATATATATATATATATATATACATACATTATATATATATATATATATATAAATATATATATATATATACATACACATTATATACATATACATATACATATATATATATATATATATATATATATATATATACATACATTACACATACATACACACAATATAATTGAGAAGTAGTTATAGTTAAGATTAGGTAGGAGAAGGGATTCACAGATAGTGTTGAGAAGCAGTGGTAGTGGGGAACTGTCATTTTGTTAAATCTGAGTAATAGTATAAGGAATAAGAGGCAAGTTGGAGGGGGATGGAGGAAGATTGTGGAAAGGAGGGTTCATGGGAAAGAACTGGGTGTAAAAATTCTGTAGCATAGTTGAGGTTGTTTTACAGGATAGAGTGATCAGTTATGGTAATCTTAGGTTATCTTTGAAGCACTGAAGTAGTACAAGTGACTTTTTTTGCAGACGCACTTTCTTCATTTATTTTTATTTTTTTTAACATATAATCAAGTCATTTATTGCTGAGGGAATAAGAAGCTGTGATTTCTACAGTTTTTGTTTGATGCTGCATAACAGAGCTATGGAAGGTTGGAATGTGGGTAAACCATTTCATATGCTGAGACTCGTTAGTCCAAGCCTTGGAATACTGAGGTCCAATGAGTGATAATGTAAAGTCCAAGACTGCCTTTTCTCAGTTTTACCTTTACTCCGAAGAATGGTGATCTTGGAGCTGGTATACATAACTTCAGGGGGATACTTTTCCCTCCATTCAGGGGGGTGATGGGGGTGTGTTCCTCCTGCAAAAAATAACTTTAAAGGACAACAGTGATAGGAACATAGCAATAATATCAGGCAAGCAATCATGAGGACCATAAGACGTCTAGCCATATATACCATTAAGTACACAAACTTAAAAGTTCTTTCCCCTTGTCAAGCACTTAATACTACTTGCCTTCTAAACTGAGCAGGATCGTACATTACAAGCCTGATGTAAATTTGTGTCAACCCATCCGATCATCAAGAATAGCCTTAATGGTAGCCAATGCAGTACTTTGTTGACCTGCTGTGGCAACTTATTCCACAGGCTGGGAATACAATGTGTTATGAACCTATCTCTCCACAGAGTCTTGTTTTTTTACTTTGGTGTAGGCTTAGGTCTCTAGTGCAGCTGTTTGCAGAGACACTAATTTTTCACAGAGAAAGGTGGTCTTTGATAGTTTCACTTTTCTCTGTTTTTGTAGTTATTAGTTATTTATTGAGATTTCAGGGCTCACAGTTATAAATATAAAAATTACATTAGGGATCCTGATATCTGAGGCTGTATACCCTTTCACTTTCTGTGAACCTGCTTTCGAGGTATGAGAAGGAGTATTGATTTAGCATTTTATAGAGTAGGTATCTTAGAAGAAGGTTAAATCTTTCCTGTATTTAAGAGTCAACTGTTTTTTTTAATGAGGCAACAGAATTGTTCTCTTCTAGAGGCCTAGGAAGGGGGGGGGGGGGTGAAAGGACATTTCCTACTATCTGTTTTTTGTAACAAGGTGAGATTTTTCTGGGAGGCTGTGGCCAGCTAGAGGAAGGCATATTCAAGTTGTGCCACTAGGATCCCTTTACCCATTACTTCTCATCCAGCTCAGGATTTTCCAGGTCCAGAACAAGGTTTGATGCATTTTTAATTTAGTTTCTTTCTTTTTTTTTTTTCTTTTTTTCTTTTTTGAACTTGAAGTTTAAAATGTAGATTTTGGTCTATCCAAGGCTCTGAGTATTTAAATGAAGTGGAAGTTTTTAGGGGATGCTCATGATGGTCTAGAATGGTTAGGTCAGGAGGAGTGGATTTCAGATTTTGTTCTATCCTAAATAGTATAACTTTAGTCTTCTTTGGGTGTAGAAGTAACTTTCTTAAATTTAACCACTCTGTCAGGGAAAGGAGATCCTGTTGTATGTGTTGTTGTTCAATGATTTAATGACAGGAGTTTATTTGGTATATGACCATGTCACCCAAAAACAGGAGGATGGGAAGGTGTGGAATGTCAAGGGGGGCTTGCTAATTTAAATGGAGAAGAGTAATGGTGATAGGCCTGACCCCTGAGGAATAGGGGTGCTTTTGGGGAATTAGGGAGCCTCTTTACCCGACAGACTACATTGTGATAGAAAGTGCTGGGACCATTCAAAGGCTTTGTATGAAAGAGAATGGGGATAATACTTTTTATTCATTTACTGATACAAAAATCAAGGAACTTCCTTAGTGAGCACAGATGTGAAATAGTAAAACTTTTAATGTTGCCGCTCATATGAATATTACAGCTGGCACCACTGACCACCCCCCCCCCCCCAAGCCAGTACAGCACTGAATATTACAGCTGGCAGCAATGATCCCCCGACCAGGACAGGGCCAAATATTACAGCTAGCAGCACTGACCCCCCCCCCTCCACAAACACACAATATACGGCCATATTTTGGTACACAGAGAGATATGGAGCAAAGAAAGTTTCTTTGTCAGTAGGAAGAGACTTTCTCTATGTTGGGCAAACAAAGCAGGTCAAGTACTGACAGAAGCTTTTTAGAAAAAAATAGAATAAAGGACACATTCTTCCATAATGACTTATACACTAATGTCATAAAATAGGCATGGCAGTGGGTGTAAAGAGGGCATTACTGGGCAGGGTCACGGGTGGTGCTGGGGGTGTGGCTTTGGTCCAGTTTTCATCATAGTGAAGGTGGCAGCCCTACCAAAGCTACTTAGCACAGCACTAAGCAAATACTGTAAACAGAGTAGTACAACATGATGCAAATACTTTCCTCTGAAGTTAGCTATGAGCAACAGTACCAAACACAAACAGTACAATACTCCAGCACAGCAAGCATTAACAAAAGAAAATCAGTAAATGCTGTAGTAATGAGGCCAGGGAGAGGAAGGAAAGGGAAGGGAAGAAAATTCTAACAAAAAAGTTAGTGAACTCTAAATGGAATCTACTGGCCTTGTGCAGGCAGACATATAAGGAAAGGAGGACCAACTAATGCTTTTTAAAGAGAAATTCAAGAAATAAGAGCAAAAGGACTTAAAATGTGAACCATAGCCTGGGGCCATTTTGAATCAACAATCAGCTTCTACACACGGCAAAAGAAATCCAGAGAAGGGCGATACAGTGCACAACATTATGGGAAAAGGACTGGGTCAAGTATCCTGGGAAAGTTTTGCCTATGACCCTGAGTAATGGAGACAGAACTACCATTCCCAGATATAATAATTTTCTTCAAGTTTATAAAATGGCCCAGCCATTATACCTTAGGAACTCCATGAAGAGCAGAGACCAAATCATAACCCCTACACACAAATACTTGCACACACTTTTTGACATCACGGTGTCAGCAACTGTGCTGTACAAACCATAACATAGTGCTCTCATTTTGTACTATAGACTCTCTGTATTATACAACAAGGCTGTGTACGTTTGACATCTTTTAACTGTTTCCCTTGATATTGTGCCATTTTATACTTTCATTTGCCACCCATTCACAGTACTATTTCATTTGTCCACCTCACCTTCACCTTAGTTTAAAGGTATAATCATTCAAATGTTCCTTTCAAGTTCAGATTTCAGCAGAGTCAATCAATTTGAATGGCAACAGATTCACAAAAAAAGTACATTACAAGCCATCAGAGTACTCAGCCAGTAAGACATGTTCTGTCACAAAATAGACAAATCTCATAGTGTAGCTTCAACAAACTTCTGCCATTGTGGACACTGGCAAACAGCCATATTACAATTTCACAACACGTGGGTCATCTTTGCCCTTTATGATACCCATGGTCATTTCTTCTCACACCCTTTGCAGCACCAGCCTTCACAATGTAACTATAGTCACCTGGATCCTCCTCATCTGTCCAGCCTAGTCTCTAGGCATATGTACTTTTCTTTCTCATGAAACTCCTTCCTACATATTCTTTCCTACACCTGTATATACTGACCTTCTCAACCCTTCTCCTATGTTAATCTGTGTTTCTACTATATTTCTAGCCCCCCCTACTTTCTACAGTGTCTAATTTGTCCTCTACTCCCACTCTTCATTGATCCAGTAGCCCTTTTAACCTGCCTTCTCTGCTGTTACACACATTTCATCCTATAATATTCCTAGTCTGTCTGCTTACCTGCATAACTTACTTCTTTTGTCCATTCCATTATGTCTGTCACCCTTTTTAGCTACCTTCTTGGCCATTTACTCTCTCCTTCAACTGCCCTCTTTTTTCCCTTTCTGGTTTATTTTCCCACAACTGGGCCTTCCATCTTCTGCCTCCACCTCATCTAGATCCATTTACTTTCTTCTTATTAACCTAATTTCCTACCCAAACCTCTTCTAATTCCCTCTCTCCCACTAGCCCCTTTCTCCCTTATCTTTCCTATTCTTCCCATTTCTGCTTGTGATTTCTTTGCATTTACTTGACTTACCTCCTGTCCCTGTACTGGTCTACAGTGTGAGTCCCTCTACCATCCTTTCCATCCTCATACTTGTAGTAAGAACTATTCCCCTGTATCTGGCTAATCAATTCCTTTTTACCACTCTCCACTGCAGCCTAAACACTTTTCCAAGCTCACTCCTTTATGAGCTGTGCAGTTGCCATATATCAGAGAACTTAAAATACATCACCATCCCAAATGTAAAGCACTTCAGTCAGCTTTCCCGCCCTGTTTCCTCCAACCTTTTTCACCCATTCTGTTTCAATGCAGCTCCTTAACTTTCTTTCCTTTTGTAGTCCCTTCTTCTCTAATCTGCACTGGTTCACACAAGGCCCCCCACACTGTTCAGCTGTATGCTACTTGATGGAGATGTTCCACAATACCTTTGGATGATGTGGCCTAAAGGCACCATTATCCCATGCTCACAGCTGCCAATCACCTCTATGATACTGCCCACGTCTGCTCATTGCTCCGACCTTCTTAGCTCAGCTGTGAATTTCAGCAAGTTAGGTCCAGTCAGACAGGGTGTATTGCCTGCAAATAAAACAATCCTACTAAATGAAAAGTATGTTCTGTGCAGTCACTAATTATCATTTAACAATTGTTTTTTACACTTACCTCAGTTTCTATTGATTTAGCAGTATTATCAACGACTTCAAAACACTGTCTCTTTAATGGTGGCTCTTCACTTATGACAGTTTCCTCGGCTATGTCCGTGGCAGGGACAGTTAAAACTGAAATTGAGAAATGAAAGTTCCTCACCTTTGTGATACCATTCTTTTTACTAAAGCCTATGTCTCCTTTGTTGACAACAACAATCCTAGAGCATGATACTTACAACTTCTCAAAGACCAAGCATTACCTATATATAACATCATTCCCCACACATTTGTCCACATATTTTCAAAATGACACCAAAACTTCAGACCTTTTAAGTAGACAAACAGAGAGTTCAGTTACTGATATAGTAAGCAAAGCTTAAAATAAATACTGAACTGGTTAAAATCAATATTTCAGTGTTTATATTAGGCTTCAGCAGAAAGCATTATGAGCCTTCCTTCAAGAGAGCAGTATACAGTATATCTTATTCCTACTCCATAAATCCATTTTTTTCTCTTAATACTTTTCACCTGTCTAATTTACAAGGGCAACAAATTCCGTCTTTCTCCAGCTCTAATCTGAAAATATTTCCTTGCTAATGAAGATATCCCCCCTCCTAAGTTGCAGGCGACTTCAACTACCCCTCCACTAACTGGGAAAACTAGTCATGTACCAATACACTTGCCCAACATTTCCTGGAGTTCATTAATTCCAATGCCCTGGACCAGCTCGTTCTAAGCCCCACTAGAGGTAGCAACATCCTTGACCTGGTCATTACTAACATGGGCGACCGTTACTCTACACCAATAGTCAGCTCCTCCCTGGTTAGATCCGACCACAAACTAACCACCTTAGAAATCCACATCCCTCCCACCCCCCTGCAAAGGTAACCACCATGAAAAATTTCTCCAAAGTTTGTCTACTCATTTTTCTATGTAAAACTTACTGTAATTTAATTTGTCTTGGAGCTTTTCTCCCCAGGACTACATTGAAAACAGGTTCCTTGGCCCAATGGACTATCCTGGTAAAACAACTGCAAATAAATAAATAAATAAAATAAAGCTAACTTTGGGCTCCTAAAATCAGAGGTGGCTAACTTCACGGCACCCATGCAAATGGAGAATAGTTGCATGACTGCCAAATCATACACCAATGCACTGTACGAACACATACACAAATGTACCCAATACAACCAAGACACTCTCCACCAAAAAAAGGAAGCCAATCTGGTAGTCTCCTGCCATAAACAAACTCTACAACAGAAGGAGGAAACTGATGTGGAATAAGGTGAAGTCCCAAGACTGGAAAAACTCCCTTATCAGCCTCATCAAATCCTCAAAAGCTGGCTATGAAAACAGAATTGCATCAGATGGTAAAGACAACCACAAGGCCTTCTATAGTTATGTAAAGAATCTCCATGGCAATACACAGATTTGCTCTGAGCTACTGCACAATGGTACCTCCTATACCGAGTCAACAGATATTGCCAATATACTGGCAGACAGATTCAGTGCCAACTTTACCCCCCCCCCCAAAGGACCAATCACAATACTAGTAGATTGCCAGGCACCCAGTATTACTGCTGCACAGGTTAAAACAGCAATGTCCAAGACCAAGAATACAGCTTTTATGGGACCTGACAATATCTCTGGCTGTGTTCTACATGAACTACAGAGTGAACTGGCACCTCACCTGTGTGCCCTGTTCAATCACAGCCTCACCTCAGGCTTTGTCCCTACTGAATGGCGCACTGCTACAGTCATCCCTCTCCACAAAGTAGGAGTGATTACAGACCCTGGGAACTATCGCCCCATTAGCCTGATGAGTCTGATATGCAAATCTATGAAACGCACATCATAGACCTAATAAACAAGGATATAGGGAATCTCCAAACTCTGCATCCCACACAGTCCGGTTTTGGGAAGGGTAGATCATGCCTGCTCAACTTGGTCGACTTCTTTGAGTCATTCACCAGAGCTGTGGATGAAGGCAAGGTGGTTCATACAGCCTACCTTGATCTGGCCAAGGCCTTTGATACCATTCCTCATTCAGGAATCATACAAAAACTCACTAAACTAGGCATCAACCCCTACATCATTAGGTGGGTTGCAAACTGGCTCACAGGTAGGACCCACAGTGTGAAAGTAGCCAAGTCCAAGTCAGACTGCTGACTAGTCACTAGTGGAGTCCCACAGATTTGGCCCTGGGTCCTCTCCTGTTTGGTATCTACTTCTCTGAAGTCCAGACCAACACAAAGGGACTCTGGCTGATAAAGTTCACAGACGATTGCAAGTTGGAAGCTATTATTAATTCCCCAAGTGATGTTGACATCCTACAGAATGGCCTCATTGAGACCAACGACTGGTGTCAGAACCATGGCCTTAAGCTCAATGCCAAAAAATGTGTTGTCATCACCTTTGGGAAAAAATGGTTCCCATGAATTACCACATTGATGATAGTCTACTGAACACAGAAGGAGTTATAACAGATCTGGGAACACAGGTTGACAGGAATCTCTCTTTTGATCACCACACTGCCATTGTGGTCAGAAAGTCCTTCTATGTGGTACATCTCATTACTAAGAGTTTTGCATCCTGAAAGAAAGAGGTCATTGTCTCCCTCTACTCTTCCCTCATTAGGCCAGACATCGAGTACAATGCCCCATTTCGTATGTACACCTGCAACAAATGGAGAGGCCGTAAAAGTATCTAACAAAGAGGATCTTAGGCCTTAAACACTTGTCCTGTATGGACAGACTCAAAATACTCCAACTATTCTCTGTCTCATATCGCCTACTTAGATGTGATCTCTGCTTGACTTACAAAGCCATGTCTGACCCAGCCCTGTTAGAAATGCTACATTCAAAGAAATCCCAATCCCTCCTCACCACATGCTCAAGAGACCTCAACCTCATTACCACAATCAACAGAACGTACTGGAGGGACAGATTCATAACCCAGAGACTGCCCATGCTATGGAATAGACTTCCCATACATGTCAAGCAGAGCACCTAGCTGACCCTCTTCAACAGAAATCTAGATGAGTGGATCAGAAATAGAAAATTCACCCTGGGGATAACTCCAGTGGCTCCACTCGACAGAGGCACTGAGAAGTAAGGTTGGGTGGCACGATTCATAGATTCATAGATTAGTACTAAGCTAACTGCCCTTGCGAGTCATTTTAAGCCTAGCCAATTATCCCTTGTGAGACTCAAACCCTGCACCTTGCGTTTGCAAGGCCAAACACCTTAACCATTAGGCCACCCTCCCAACCCTGCCAGGGTAATCCTATGGCTAGGCTTGTAAAGGCCCTAGGGCCATTAGCCTAGTACACACCTTCGAGCCTATGAACAAGTAGTTGTATGTTCCTCGTGCCCTTTTCAAGCTGCACATATGTGATATCTAACAAACACACAACTTCTTCCACTTTCAAACACTTGTAAAACCTAGATTAAATTTGACCCCACCTGTTTATAATATAACCAAAATTATTTTAAATTCCTTAATCTTTATTCATTCTCTAAATCAGACATTCCTATAATATTTCTAGTAAAGTTCTTTTGGACTTTTTCTAACCTGTTTACATCTTTGACTGAATAAATGCAGAAAGCTAGTGTCTTACTCTATTAAACATCATATTACCATTATTCTGGTGCATTCATTGTTTATATGGAAACACAACCTTAGAATTCCTAGAGAATACAGTTCTTAATAATGTTCTAATTGCATAAAACGTGTTTCTCAGAATCTTAGTCACCTGTCCCTGGAATTTAAGATTACCGTCAACTACTATACCTAGTTCATTGAGCAACTCACAAGCCTCAATTATTTTATTATCCAAACTATAAAGGTATGTTACATTATGTCTACTCAAATGCAAAATCTTACATTTGTCCCCATTGAAATGTATCCCATTATGTCCAGCCCACACATATATAGGTTATCTAAATATCTTTGAATGTCTTATCTAACCTAACTCATTTAGGCCAAAGCATTTTAATAAGTGATGATCAATTATACTTATTTAAAGGCAAATATTGTAATGTTGCATTTTATTATTACATCATCAGAGACATTTATCTCAGCTAGAAAGCATAACATAAGCTGGACAAGTTTAATTGCAAAGAGAAAACAAGCAACTTGGGACTTTATTTTCTCAGGTATCACTTTACAACAGAAGGAGGTGTTAAGGATTGATATTTGTGTGACTACTAGTGTACAATCTCTGTCTTTTACCCTGAAATGAAAACAAACTGCCACGTAGACTAGAATCCAAAAAGGTACAGTATTTATTGAGACAAATAATCCAAGGTAAGCGCTTTCGTTTAGTAGCTATCACCAAACTTCTTCGGACAAAGTAAAACAGCAAATACAATCCAAGTTATACTACAATAACACATCCGATCTCATTAATTAAAATCAATTAAAAATTTGTACTATCTAGATATGTATTTGTATTCATATATATATATATATTTTAGGGCATATGTCTTTTTCAAATTTTTAATTGATTAATAGGGGGTGTGTTAGAAGCCGCAGTGGTACAGCGGTAGCGTTGTTGCCTCACAGCAAGAAGTTCTCCTGTTCAATTTTCGGCTGAAGCACCTTCTGTGTGGAGTCTTCATGTCCTCCCCGTGGTCGAGTGGCATTCGAAAGACATGCGTGAATGGGCTTGCCTTCGCTGAAGGTTGGGCGTCGGACTGGCAACTTGGCACCATAAAAATTGACTGCCAATCATTAGCAGACCGGAGTTCCGCTGTGGCGACCCCTAACCGGGAAAAGCCAAAAAGACAAACAATGAGGTAGGGTGTGTTCTTGTAGTATAAATTGGATTGTATTTGCTGTTTTACTTTGTCTGAAGAATTTTGGTGATAGCTACCAAATGAAAGCGCTTACCTTGGATTATTTGTCTCAATAAATTATGCGCCTTTTTGGATTCTAGTTTACGTGGCAGTTTGTTTTCAGTTTTTGGTCTTTCATACTTTTGTTTTTACCCTGAAATATCAATGTTGCAGTATCATGGGTATTTCTCCTTTTCCTGAAATGCAAATGACCTTAGTGTAGGAGGAGGTGCAAGAAGGTTTGCTCTATGCAAAAACACTCTGCTTTAGAAATGTTTTCATAGTGAATGCTGCTTGAATTTGAGTGACAGCTGCTCTTTTTGAACAAAATTATGCAAGAATATACAGAGCAGACTACCCTTATTATTAACAGTTAAGAGATGTTCACACAAGGTAGATAAACCCTTCTCTTTAAGGTTTGACAAAATGTGAAATAAGAGCAAAACACTTCAGAATTTCTGAACCATAACTGATACACATACGGACATTAGTAAATATATACGAGGTAAAGTAAACCAGTCATGATAGGGCTTTATTCAAATGTAAACAAATTGTTAAAGAAGCTACAAAGAAGGGCAATATTTTAGATGTTACTTGGGTTAGTGATAAACCAAGTGCAGTCAGTTTTGTTATTGAACCTGAACTTGGTGCATCTGATTGTAAGTATATTTTCTGCATGTTCAAGTATTACGCTTTTATAGCCTCTTCTAACCATATGGTTTATGGGAGATTTTACAATGCAAATTATTTTGATATTAGCAAGAAAATCAAGTTATGACACTGGAAATATATTAGATTTTTTTTACAACCTCATCTACTATTAAGCAGGTAAGTACATTCTTCTAGTTACTTCATTCAGATATATGAAAATATTAGAGTATGATAATAATATCAAGTGTATGTACCCTACTGTAAACTAAACAGTAAATTAAAAGTGCCCTCTTGTATAGCAACCCGGTGAGCAATAGCTAGCAGCCTACCTTGGTTATCCTCCCTCTCTACCTTCCTGACCTCTTCCCCATTTCCCCTGTGTGCCCTAGATCAACCTTTGTATTTACCCAATCTGGCCACTAGGTGGCATCATTCCTGCTTCTTTCTACACCTCAATGCGTGCTTACACTACTTTAATCTAACTCTGCCCTGTTCTTAGCCTCAGATTTAGCCAACACTCTTTTAAACTCTCTGCCCTGTATAGCCTCTAGCTCTTGTGAAACTTCTGCTTCCTTCAACTCTAATACTGAGTGCCTTTACTGTAGTCTCCTTACCTCAGATCTGTTCTCTCCTTTGGCAAGGTTTTTGTGTTAGTATACAGCTCAGCAAGCTCCTGCCTGGTGCCCTGCAGAGTTCTACAGCAGCAGAGATACAAAAGAGAGACTTTGGAGTGATTAAGTATAATTTTTCTGCATTTTCTTGCCTTTAGTTAATTCCGCCTAAAATGCCAATTTTCTAGAGTTTCTGTGATTTAAAAAGCTTGTTTCAGCTACATATTGTACTTATTTTACTGCCTGCACTTTAACAAAGTTGTTTTTGTGTTTAAATTACCTGTTTAATTGTTGAATGCTAAATATTCGAGTGTGATAGCCATTTCTGTGCATTTAAAGTGTTTTTTGATTGTATCTGCTTTATTTTCTGAAAAAAATATATATATACTTGTTTTCCGCCTTTCTAAGCTAGTATAGTCCAGTTTTCAGGTTAGTGCTGAATTCAGGGCTGTGTTACAAGTTTCTGTGTTTGCCCATACCTTACTTGGATAGAAAGAAGTTTCTCTGTTCACTGTGAGAGAGGGAGATTTGAGCAGCCTATCTGTCCCTGGAGGAGTGGTTTCAGCCCAGAAATTAGTAGTTTATTGGCCATTTTGGGCTAATTTCTCTCTCTTTCATTTCCCTGCTATAAAACCCGCATTTGCAAGGTTTTGCGTGCCGGGCAATGCCAGTTAGCTACGGTATAACTATTCCCAGCTCCACAAAGTCTACTTTTCAATTTTTCCCTTGGAACTAGACGAACTTTCAACTTAAGCACTCAAACCATTCACTTTTCATACCAGCACTTGCTCAAAATTCATAGCAAGCACTAATAAACCTTAGCACTAGACCCCCCTACTGTACAGAAGGACAAGGATCTTTATTCGACCTTACCAGCCAATCAGTAAAACAGTTCACTGTACCTATCCAGGCATGTTCAAAGGGCGGTTTCAGGTGTACTCTCTGGTCCAACTGGTGAATCTGGGCATTTTGAGGCAATGTTACAATTGCCTCATGTACACAAACAACCCTCTCCTCCTTCCACCAAACACTAATACATGCGGGAGATGCAATTATACAGCCAAACTGGAGGCTAAGCTCTCTCAACCCAAGACTGGACCAGGCAGTCAAAAGGAGAAGGGAATTACTTGCATCACACCAATAGTCTCACATAATCCTATGAAACCAGCAACGGCAAAAAAACACACAAATACATGAAAACATACTCAGAGGCTCAAAATAAAAATCTGCAGAAGCAACAGAGACCTCCAAAGCAGACATCCAAGCAACCTCCACGCCCCAACACAAACCATGAAACACATACTTCACAAAACCAGTGTGCCACACAATCACAGCTCTTGAGGCAAAATAACATACCCAACACACTAGTAATAGGTGACTCTATAGTCAGGCACACTGACGTCCCACTCACTAGGCTGAACAAGGAAAAGGTTACTGTTAGCTGCCTGTCGGGTGCCAGGATCCGCCACATAACACAAGCACTCAGGTCACTCCAGAACAAGTACAAATATGACTCTGTCATTGTCCATGTTGGTGTGAATGACCTGAGCCGTACCTCCCTGGACTACATGAAAAGAGACATGGAGGAGCTCTCTGATCAGGTAGCCCAGGCCGGTATGACCCTGACCCTGAGTAGCATCCTGCCCTCACCAAGAATGATACCACGGTATAGAGAAAACATTATCAATTTCAAAAATTGGCTAAGCTTCTGGTGTCATTCAAAGGAGATCCAGTGTCTGTCAGCCTGGGATGACATACTCGACAAGCCATGCTGCATTGCTAGAGACGACTTGCACCTGTCACCCTTAGGCTTTCGAATACTGGCCAAGGCACGTGCCACCCCCAAAGTGCCTTTTTTAGGCAAGGCTGAAAAGATAAACCCACCGCCGTAACTAGCACAAGTAACAAAAAACTGAGGGTAATGCTACTCAATGCCAGAAGTTTAAACCTCAAAATGTACGCACTGGAGGCACTCCTTAGTATGGAGAAAATCGATATATGTGCAGTAACAGAAACCTGGTTTAAGGCTCCAGAAAGCACCCTAGCACTACCAGGCTACAACTCATACCATACATTTTGGCCACAAAACCCGGACCGAAATACCAAAGGCGGGGCAGTATCCATATTCATCAATGATACCCACACCTCCAGGTTAGTGGCACAGCACGATGCTTCAGAGATCATCCACGTGCAACTAACAATGGAAAAACTGCTATTCAAATTATAGCATGCTACAGATCACCCACCATGTCCCAGGACCCCCACTCAGCATTCTTGGAAACACTGGGAAACATAAAGGTCCTACCAAACACCCTGATATTGGGTGATTTCAATTACCCAAACATTAACTGGGAGAACTACTCAAGTACAAACTCCCTTGCCCAATGTTTCCTAGAATTTATAAACTCAAATGCCCTGGATCAACTGGTCAATACCCCCACCAGAGGTGACAACATATTGGACCTGGTCATCACCAACATGGGCGACCAGTGTTCCACACCGGAGGTCAACCCCTCGCTGGTTTGATTTGACCATAAACTAATCACTCTGGATATCCACATTCTGCCTGCATCCCCAGTCAAAGAAACCACTGTGGAAAACTTTTCAAAAGCAAACTTCATGTTACTTAAGACCGAGGTGGGAAGTTTCAAATCCCCCATGCTAAAGGATAACGCTGTCCAAGCTGCAAAATTCTTTACTAATGCACTCTATGGGCACCTACAAGAATGCATGGATCATGCTATTCCAAGCAAAACCAAGACTCACTCCTCCAAGAAAGGAAACCAGTCTGGTGGATCCCTGCCATAAACAAGCTATGCAATAGAAGGAGGAAACTAGTACAGAAAAAGAGTAAAATCCCAAGAAGGGAAGACATCCCTGATCAGTATCAGCAAGAAACTACGTTCCCTCATAAAATCATACAAGGCTAGCTTCGAAAGAAAAATTGCCATGGACTCCAAAGATAACTACAAGGCATTCTTTATCTATGTCAAGAATCTAAGTGGCAATTCTCAGATCTGCTCTGTTAGTGCAGAATGGCACAAAATACACTGAACCGGCCGATATAGCCAACATCCTGGCAGACAGGTTCAGTGCAAACTTCACGCCCCTCTCACCCACCTATACCAGAAGAATGTAGTGCCCCTGAAATCACATGAGCTCAAAGATGAACTAACCCCTCATGTAGAGAGACATTGAAAACCTCTAAACACTGGACTCTACGCAGTTTGACTTTGTTAAGGGCAGATCATGCCTCCTAACCTTGGTGGACTTCTTTGAGACAGTTACCAAGGCTATAAATGAGGGAAAGATGGTCCACACAGCCTACCTAGACCTTGCAAAGGCCTTCGACACCATTCCCCACTCAGGCATTATAGACAAGCTCACCAGCCTGAACATAAACCCCTACATCTCGAGATGGGTTGCCAACTGGCTCATGGACAGAACCCACATGGTAAGAGTTGCAGGAGCTAGGTCTGACTCTAAACCGGTTACAAGTGTCATTCCCCAGGGCTCAGTCCTAGGACACCTCATGTTCGGCATATACTTCTTAGAGGTACAGGCAAGCACAGGAGGACTATGGCTGACCAAGTTCGCAGACGACTGCAAACTAGGGGCTATAATTAACTCTCCGGCTGACACAGACATCCTCCAAAAGGGTCTCACTGAGACAGATACCTTGAGTCAAAATCATGGCCTCAAGCTAAATGCCAAAAAGTGCATAGTCATCACCTTTGGAAAAAACAAAGTACCCACAAACTACCACATAGGTGGTAACCCCCCTAAATACGGAAGATGTAATATGGGATCTGGGGACCCAAGTAGATAGTAACCTCTCCTTTGATAATCACATTGCCAAAGTGGTTAGAAAATCCTTCTATGTGGCCCACCTAATCACAACAGGGTTTGCATCCAGATCAAAAGAAGTCATTGGGCCCCTCTACGCATCACTCATTAGACCCCTCATAGAGTACAATGCCCCATTTGGGATGTACCTTACAAGACACCTGCAACAACTGGAAAGACCACAGAAGTACCTCACCAAGAGGATGACTGGCTTCAAGCAGATGCCCTATGCAGCTCGACTGAAGAAACTCCAGTTGTACTTGGTTGCATACCGCCTACTCAGAGGTGATCTCTGCCTGTCATACAAGGCCATGTCCAACCCAGAATTGATGGACATGCTCCACCTAAAGAAAACCATATCCCCTCGTGCCACATGCTCCAGGGATCTAAACCTCACCACAACAATAAATAGGACGTGCTGGAGGGATAGATTCCTGTCCCAGAGACTTCCCATGTTCTGGAACAAGATTCCAATCTACATTAGGCAGAGCTCCTTGCTAACCCTCTTCAGGAGAAACCTTGACGAGTGGATGGGAAACAGAAAGTTTATCCCAGGGATCACTTCAATGGCTCTGCTGGACAGAGGCACAGGGAACTAATCTAAGGGGGTGGCGAAAGCCAACACATTCCGGCTAGGCTTATAAATGCCTTCGGGCAGATAGCCTAGTACCTACCTATGAACCTATAATTACTAGAGCCTGCATCTTTGAGTATAATAAGTCTGCGCTGCTCTTCCTTAATTCCATAAATTATTTTTGTCCTGCATCTGTTTAGTTTTAATACAAGTCTGTGCTGCTCTAAACAATAATTTACCTAGACGTTTTCTACTGTTTGTTCCTAATATGCTGTAGTTTGAAACTGTGTTGTATTACTTATGGTTAATTGTCTAGAACTGTGCTGCATTACCATGGTTAATTTATTGTACTGATATTTTCCCTTCTGCTCTCTCCTTTCCACCCAACCTTCTCTTGAGATAACTCACTGCTACTGATCTAATTATTCCTTTTTTTTTTCTCTCTCTTTCTATATTTTGCTGCTGTAGTTTTGTATTCTAGGTATACAACTGCTTATTTATTCCTTTTCTTTACAGTGTATCCCCACTGAATCACTACCACCCCAGGTGGCTCCCAGTCCTCTGCTTGGAATCCCTGGCCTTCTGCCCTTGAACGGACATCATAAAAGGACTCCTGCCATGCTTCTATTACATCCTTGCCTCCCCAAGAGTTAATATAGGTTCATAGGTTGGTACTAGGCTATCAGCCCTAGGGCCTATGCAAGCCTAGCCATAACAATTCCATGGATATTTCTTCCCACAATATTTACTTCTCGGACCCCTGTCTAGCAGGGCGACTGACATGATCCCTGGGGTGAATTTCCTGTCACCCATCCAATCATCAAGGTTCCTTTTGAAGAGGGCCAATGAGGCGCTCTGCTTGACATGTATGGGCAGTCTATTCCAGAGTATGAGGAGTCTCTTGGTCAGGAACCTATCCTTCCAGCATGTTTTCTTCATTGTGATGATAAGGTTGTGAGCCCTGGAGCATGTGGCTCTGATGGATTGGGTTAAGTGGAGCATGTCCAACAGCTCAGGGTTTGGCATGGCTTTGTATGTTAAGCAGAGATCGCCTATGAGTAGACGATATGCCACAGAGTATAACTGAAGTTTTTTTAGACGGTCAGCATATGGCATCTGCTTTAGGCCTATGATTCTTTTAGTGAGGTATTTCTGTGGCCTTTCCTGCTGTTGCAGATGGTCTTGTGAGGTACATACCAAATGGGGCATTATACTCTATAATGGGTCTAATGAGGGATGAGTACAGTGGGACAATGCCCTCCTTTTTTTCTGGATGAAAAGCCCTTAGTGATGAGGTGTGCCACACAGAAGGATTTCCTGACTGTTGTGGTGATGTGATTATCGAAAATGAGACCACTGTCCACCTGTGTCCCTAAGCCTCTCATCACACTTTCGATGTTTAGTGTCCTGCCACCTATGTGGTAATTCATGGGTACATGTTTTTTTCCAAAGGGGATAACTATACATTTCTTGGCATTAAGCTTGAGCCCATGGCTCTGGCACCAGGCATCTGTTTCTGTAAGGCCCTTTTGTAGAATATCCACATCATTTGGGGATTCAGTAATGGCTCCCAGTTTGCAGTCATCTGCGAACTTTGTTAGCAAGAGTCCCTTAGTGTTGGCCTGTACTTCAGAGAAGTAGATGCCAAACAACAGTGGTCCCAGGACTGAACCCTGAGGTACTCCACTTGTCTGGAGCTGGATTTGGTGTTGGCTACTTTTACAGTCTGGGTTCTGTCAGTAAGCCAGTTGGCAACCCATCGAGTGACGTAAGGATTTATGCCCAGCTTAGTAAGTTTATCTATGATTCCAGAGTGGGGGATGGTGTCGAAGGCCTTGGCGAGGTCCAGATAGGCTGAGTGGACTGCCTTACCCTCGTCCACAGCTCTGGAGACTGATTCAAAGTAGTCAATCAGATTCAGGAGACAAGATCGGCCCTTCACAAACCCAAACTGGGTGGGGACCAGTGTTTGAAGGTTGCCAATGTCTTTGTTTATAAGTTCCCTGATAATGCGTTCCGTGCCCTTGCAGATCAGGCTTGTCAGACTGATGGGACGGTAGTTCCAGGATCCAAAGCAGATCCTCCCTTGAGGAGCGGGAAAACTGCAGCTGTGTGCCACTCAGTGGGCACGAAGCCTGAGGTGAGGCTATGATTAAACATGATACTTAGGTGAGGTGCCAGTTCATTTTGTAGTTCATGTAGTACACAGCCTGGGATGTCATCTGGTCCCCTGGATGCTGTATTCTTAGCTTTTTAGAGTGCAGTTTCTACCTGT
Source organism: Protopterus annectens (assembly GCF_019279795.1). Classification (NCBI taxonomy): domain Eukaryota; kingdom Metazoa; phylum Chordata; order Ceratodontiformes; family Protopteridae; genus Protopterus; species Protopterus annectens. Next base: position 638,483,068 of record NC_056739.1, on the reverse strand, counting down.
GTGGCTGTGATTACTGGAATTTGGCAATCTTTTGGTATTGAGATGGGATCTTTAGGGGGTGAGAGGGGGGTGAAGTTGGCACTAAATCGATCTGCCAGGATATTGGCAATATCCTTGGTATCAGTATATTTAATGCCATTCTGTTGAAGCTCAGGGCAGATCTGAGCATTGCCATTTAGATTATTGACATAACTACAGAATGCCTTGTGGCTGTCTTTGGAATCTTTGACAATTTTATTTTCGTAACTAACTTTTGAGGATTTTATGAAGGATCTCAGCTTCTTACTGAGGCTGGTGAGGGAGTTTTTTGCATCCTGGGATTTTCCTCTTTTCTGCAGCAGTTTCTTCATTCTGTTGTATAGTTTGTTTATAGCAGGGGACCACCAGATTGGTTTCCTTTTTTTGGAGAAGAGCATCTTGTTTCTATTTGGGATGGCACGATTCATGCACAAATGGATGTGCTCATACAGTGCCTTAGTGTAGGATTCTGCAGTCGAACTTCCAGATCCCATCTGCATGGGTGTCATGAAGTTTGTCACTTCTGACTTCAGTAGCATGAAGTTGGCTTTGGAGAAGTTTTTTAAGGAAGTTTCCTTACCTGGAGGTGGGGGTGGGATGTGGATGTCAAGGGTGATTTGCTTATGGTCAGACCTGACCAATGAGGGGGTGACCAGTGGTGTGGAGCATCTATCTCCCATGTTGGTCTAGGATATTGGAGCCCCTGGTGGGACAATGGATTAGTTGATCCAGGACGTTGGAATTTCTTAATTCCAAGAACCGTTGGGAAAAGGAGTTGGTACCCAAGTAGTTTTCTCAGTTAACGGCAAGGTAGTTGAAATCACCCAGTATTAGGGTGTTTGGTTGTATCTTAATATTTTCCAGTATGTTTAGAAAGGTGTAGTGAGTATCTTGGGGCATGGTGGGGGATCTGTAGCAAACTACAATTTGAATTGCAGTCTTACCCAGTGTTAGTTGCACCTGGAGAATTTCAGATGCATTGTGTTGGGCAACTAGCCTGGAGGTGTGAATATCCTTGGTGAATATGGACACTCCTGCACCTTTAGTGTTTCGGTCTTGGTTTTGTGGCCGAAAAGCGTGGTAAGAATTGTAGCCTGGTACTGCAGGGGTGCTCTCTGGAGCCTTGAACCAGGTCTCAGTTACTGCACAGACATCAATGTTCTCCATTTTTAGGAGTGCCTCGAGAGAGTGCAATTTGAGGTTTAGACTTCTAGCACTGAGTAGCATTACCTTCAGATTTTGCATACTTGTATCTGTTATGGTGGTGGTTTTATCCTTTGAACCTTGCCTAAAAAAGGCACTATAGGGGTGGTAAGAGCTTTAGCCAGTAATCTGAATCCCAGGAGTGACAGGTGCAGACCATCTCTGGCAAAGCATCATGGTTTGTCGATCATGTCTTCCCAGGCAGACAAATACTGCATCCCCTTTGAATGACACCAGAAGCTTAGCCAATTGTTGAAGTCAATCATTTTGTCCTTATACTGTGGTATCATTCTGGGTGAAGGCCGGATGCTACTCAGGGCTAGGGTCATACCTGCCTGGGTCACATGATCCAAGAGCTCTTCCATGTCTCTCTTCATGTAGTCCAGGGAGGTACGTCTCAAGTCATTCACTCCAGCATGGACAATGACAGAGTCATATTTGTACTTGTGGAGTGACTTGAGGGCATGCGTTATGTGGTGGATCCTGGCACCCGACAGGCAGCTGACTGTAATTTTCTCCTTGTTCAGTCTGGTGAGTGGGACATCGGTGTGCCTGACTATAGAGTCACCTATGACTAAAGTGTTGGGTACATTGTCTTGCCTTAGGGGCTGTTGTTGGGTGGCACACTGGTGTTGTGAGGTATGTGTCACTTTGGTAGTGACTGGTGTTTGCGTTTCAGCTTCGGAGTTCCTTGTTGCTTGGGCAGGTTAATGTTAAGGGCCTCCGCATATATGGGTTTAGTGTTGCTATGTGTGGGTGTTGATGGTGTGGGTTTTGAAGGGCTATGAGTTGCTTGAGGTGTAATGCAGGTGTTAATATCAAGTATATGTACCCTATTGTAAACTAAACAGTAAATTAAAAGTGCCCTCTTGCATAGCAACTCTATGAGCAATAGCTAGCAGCCTACCTTGGTTATAATCCTCCCTCTCTACCTTCCTGGCCTCTTCCCCATTTCCCCTGTGTATCCAAGATCTACCTTTGTAATTACCTGGTCTGGCCACTAGGTGGCAGCATTCCTGATTCTTTCTACACCTCAATACATGCTTACACCACTTTAACCTAACTCTGCCCTGTTCTTAGCCTCAGATTTAGCCAACACTCTTTTAAACTATCTCTGCCCTGTATAGCCTCTAGCTCTTGTGAAACTTCTGCTTCCTTCACCTCTAATACTGAGTGCCTTTACTGTAGTCTCCTTACCTCAGATCTGTTCTCTCCTTCACTGATACACTTCCTCCTCCTCCTTGGCTCTACCCACTCTGTTCGCCTTTTGGGCTCACTCTGCTTCCCATACCCTGCCCCCAATTTCCACCCACCCTCAGCACCTCCCACCCTCAGCACCTCTACATTTATTCTACCCATTCTCCATCCACTCAACCCTATTACCCAATAGAAGCTCTTCCCAAATTACTCCCCCTCCACACACCCTACCTAATTACCCAATAGAAGCTCTTCCCTCTTTACAACTCCTCCTCTCTTCCTCCTATATAAACACATCACACTCTCTCATCCCCCACCACGTAAACTCCCCTCCTATGTTTCATTTTAAGCTCAGTTAAGCTTCTTCTCTGTCACTACTCCCTCTTATTTCTTACCTGTTTCTCCCCCCCGAATTATACACATTAAACTACCTTTGTCCCAATATATTGCTCTTAATTCTCCACACCCTCCAAAATTATTCAATATGCAGACGATTCTACGTTAGTCTTCTCTGCCTCAAACCTCCCTGAACTACTGACTAAAACCCAAGCTGCTTTTTCTACTACTGAAAACTGGATGCAACAAAACCACCTGTCTCTAAATGCAAATAAATCTAAAATTCTACTATTCTCTCCCTCCAAGACTTTCTCTTATGACAAAAATTCATTCAAAGTCCTTAGCCATACCAACTCTCCCATTGAAGTGGTTCCCTTCGCAAAATTTCTTGGCATTACTATTGATGAACACCTCAAGTTCGATATCCATATCCAACAAAATATAAATAAAACCTACCAAAAGTTAGGTATGCTTTATAGGAACAATCTCTTTCTCTCAAACGTTACTAGACATACTTTAGCTACTACTTAACTCCTCTCATCCCTGTTATATGCAGCTCCTCTTCTAACTAACCTGACCTCTACCATCACCTCTAAATTAGAAAACTGCTGTAACAAGATCTCCAAATTTGCCACGAGATGCAAAAAGTCCACCCATCACTACCATACCCTTCATTCTCTAAACTGGCTAGAACTCCCCAATTGCCTAGACTACCTCCAACTTACCACAGCAAACAGACTTGTAGTTCACTCAAATAAATGTCCAGCTCTAACAAACATCCTTCCCCCCTACATCCCTAATAGACCTCTCAGATATGAACATCAAAACCTAATTACTATTCACAAACCCAAACGACCTACTGGCCAACTTCTCCTCTCTTTCTCACTAGGCAAGAAATGGAATTCTCTCCCATCTACACTTAGGACAATAACTAATTCAGAAAACTTTAAAACCCAGCTTTTCACTTACTTGTACTCCAAATGGAAATGCACCTGCTTTCACCCTATCTAATTCTATCTAACAAATGCCCTAAGGAGGTGTTGCTCCTAGGTTCCTAATCTCTTTAACACCCCAATAACTATCTCCTTGAGCTGACTCAAGCTCTCTGCAATTGCTTCTCAATACACTATATCTACTTTGTAAATATTGTAAACAGCTTCTTACGTCAAATGAATGCATGTAAAGTGTTTCCTTACTTTAAACAATTGTTATGTATAATGTTTCTACACTTCAATTGTAATGAAGATATATTTTCAAATGAATCTCTACAGTATAACCATCCAGATACATCAAAATGATCTTTGTCGATCAAGCCTGATATGGAATGCACATATTTGTAAACTGTACTTTATTCTGTAACTTACTTACTTTTGTAACTTTACTGTTTTATGTTATATTGAGCTTTTCTCCAAAGGCCTCCACTGAAAACGGGCACACTTGGGCCCAGTGGACTTCCCCGGTCACCAAACTGAAATAAAATAATAAATAATATAAATAAATAAATAAATAATGTGATCGACTAATGTCTTGAGAGTAAGGAATTCCATGAAGCAACTTGGGTTGAAGTTCGAGCACCAAGCCAGACAAATAGGGCAAACTATGTCAATTCACATAAGGGCTTCAGGAGATTGATTAGGAAATCTAGGAGAGACCATGAATTAAGGCTGGTAGAAAACTCTCTTCAAAAATGTAAAGCCCTGTTTAAACATTTTAGGCATTATGGAAATGATGCATTCTAATATCTACCTAAACAAAAATGTTTACTTTGTTGCTGATCCAGGGGAACAGGTAAGTGGTTTGGCGGATAACTTTTTGGCAGGATGAAATGCACAGGGATGGTTATTTCCCAGAATCACAATGAGGCAATGGGACTTGTCCCATTATAAGTGAGGACACTATTAGAAAGACTTTATGATCTATCAGTCAAAATTTGTTAGCTGGACCAGATGGCCTGAATGGCTTGTTTGCTGATAACTCAGCTGAATGTTTAGCATTTTTGTTTCAGGCATCTTTAGAGCATGGATATGTTCCTGATATTTAGAAGGAAGCCATCCCTAAAACGCAACCAAGTTCCACAACAGATGACTACAGGCCCACCAGCTTTACTTGTATTCTGTTCAATTTCCCTATAGTTCAGGAATCTGGACTTATTCTTGGTATTGTCCAGTATAGTTTTACATCTGGGAAATTCTGTCTAATTAATGTGCAAAGCTTTTATCAATACATTTTCAGTTCACTATATCAGGGCCATCCTACTGATGTAGTTTACCTGGAATTTGCAAAAGCCTTTGATTCTGTACCTCAGTCTTATATTAGCAGATTGATAAAAGATGTGATTAAATCAAGGGGCGTCTTTCATAGTTTAAAAATATTACTATGGAGGTTCCGCAGGGGACTTTTTTGTTAGGTATCTTTATGACTTGGTTTCCTAAACAAGATACAATTTGGTTGAGTAAGTTTTCTGATGATACCAAGGTGTGTGGCATTACTTCTAATATTTATGATCAGGGAATATTGCAAGGATATTTAGATTTGCTGATTTGATGGCCATATTCTAAGGTTATGCAGTTTAATGATAAGAAATGCAGACTTATGCACTTTGATAAAAATAATTATGGACACCCATATGCTCTAGATGATCACTTACTAGCGGACACCCATATGCTCTAGATGATCACTTACTAGCTGAAGCAAATTCTGTGAAAGACTTGGGTGTTACCATAGGCTCTAAAATTAAATATATTTGCCACCTAATAAGTGGTATAAGGTGGTACTAGTGTATCATAAGCAACATTTCATGTTGCTACAGTTCTGTTACAACTACATAAGTCTACATTAAGACCCATTATTGAATACTGCAGGTCATTGCATGTACTTCTCAAATTATAAGACTTGAGTGAATCCAGAAATTCCTTACTTGAATCATTGCTGAAGTAGAGAACTAGTCTTATAAGGAAAGATTGAAACTTATGTTACTTTATTCTACTGGTTACAAGCTAATATGGGGCAATCTTATACTGATCTACAGATGCCTTGTTAATGAATCATTATCTGTTATGCTAGATATTATTTTTTTAACCCCACTGCTCAGACTAGAAATAGTCGGCTGTTGGTATCTTTTCCTAGCTCTTACTAGCATCTTCTAGTTATTTATTTTCATTTTAGGGCTGGCAGGCTATGTCATTACTCAAGGGTGGCCCAACCAGGGATCCTGGTAACCATGAACCAATTAGTCTTACCAGCTTCATATGTAAAGCTATGGAGCACATTATCTCAGATTTCATTAATCTGGACATTGATAATCTCTCAAACCTGGACCCTCATCAATTTGGCATTATCAAAGCAAGGTCCTGCCTCTTTAACCTCATAAATTTATTTGAAAATGTAACTGAAGCAGTGGATAGTTGTTAAGCAGTGCCTACAGCATATCTACACCTGGCCAAGGCCTTTGACACTATTTTCTATGCAAGCATTATTGATGGATGTGTAAATCTGAAAATAAATCCTTACATTGAACAAAGGACAGCTAATTAGTTGTTTGAAAGAAACCATGTGGTTAGAGTAGCAGGTGCCACTTCTGAAAGCAAAACAGTTACCAGTGGTGTACCACAGGGTCTAAATCACATTGATGAACATTTAAAAGTTCGAACGTCATATGGTCGACACCATATGACCAAACCTTTAAAAGTTCAAACGTTTCAATGGAGATCTCCGTACACTGCAGAATGGGAAGACTTCCCTTTCCTGCATTGTAGTGCAATCTCAGAGTTGGTATATTTAAAGAGCAGGGTATGTAGGGGGTGCAGGGTGGCTTGCACCCCTGCTTAAACTGTTCAGGTAGTTTTTTTTCTTTGGTTAATTTTTTTAATTACATTTTTGATCTTGTAAAAATTCGATCATATGGTGTCGGCCATATGACGTTCGAACTTTTAAGAGTTCGATTATGTAATATAGATGCGTACCACAGGGCTCAGTCTTGGGCCCTCTCCTATTTGTCATATATTTCTCAAACCGTCAGGCCAGAACTTCTAGCCTATGGTCAACTAAGTCTGCAGATGACTGCAAACTGGTTATTTGATCTTTAACTAACTCACACCTGCTTCAACATGACTTACACTATATTCATATGTTCATAGGTTTGTACTAGGTTAATGGCCCTGGAGCCCTTATAAGCCTAGCCCACAGGATTACCCTGGCATCATGCCACCCAACCTTAGTTCCCAGTGCCTCTGTCAAGTAAAGTCACTGGAGTGATCCCTGGAGTGAATTTTCTATTTCCATCCACTCATCAAGATTTCTCTTGAAGAGGGCCAGTGAGGTGCTCTGCATGACATGTATGGGAAGTCTATTCTATAGCATGGGCAGTCTCTGGGTTATGAACCTGTCCCTCCAGCATGTTCTGTTGATTGTGATAATGAGATTGAGGTCTCTGGAGCATGACTGGGATTTCTTTAGGTGTAACATTTCTAACAGAGCTGGGTCAGACATGGCTTTGTAAGTCAAGCAGAGATGGCCTCTAAGTCGGCAATATGAGACAGAACAGTTGGAGTTTTTTTGGTCTGTCCATATAGGACAAATGTTTAAGGCCTAGGATCCTCTTTGTGATATACTTTTGCAGCTTCTCCAGTTGTTGCAGGTTTTTAGTGAGGTATATGGCAAATGGGGCATTGTACTCAATGACTGGCCTAATGAGGGAAGAGTAGAGGGAGACAATGACCTCTTTCTTCCTGGATGCAAAACCCTTAGTAATAAGATGTGCCACACAGAAGGACTTTCTGAGTACAGTGGCAATGTGGTGTTCAATCACGGCAAGCAGAATGGTCTCAAATTAAATGTAATAAAATGTAGCACAGTTCATTTTAGTAAACAAAAGTTTCACTTATCATATAGGAAATGTACTCCTCCAATCAGACCCTGTTGTAATGAATCTGAGCATTCTTGTTGATAATTCCTTATCATTTGACCATCGTGTCTCCATGGAAGTTTGGAAAGCCTTTTATCTGGTCCATCTAATTTCCAAAGGCATCTCCACTAAACCTAAAGAAGAAGCCTTAATTCCCCTTTACTCATATCTTATCAGATCCAGTATAAGATATAGCACACCTTTTGGCAATTACTTATTTAAGTATGTCACATAACTTGAGAGGCCTCAGAGATTCATAACTAAAAAGATCAATGTCCTAAAAAACCTTAGTTATCAGGCGAGTCTGGGAGCCCTTTCTCTGTATTCAGTCTCTTACAGACTCCTATGGAGATCTAGGTCTAGCTTTTCATGCCATGAGAGATCCAACCCTATTTCATCTACTATTCCTTCCCAGAATTATTGGTTCATCAAATACTTAGCTAAAAGAACTAAACCTTCATTAGCAGATAAATAAGACATGTTGGCATGATAGATTCATATCTCAATGTATCCCTCACCTCTGGAACAAACTTCCACTATGTCAAACAGAATAGCACCCTTGCCACCTTCAAGGTAAACATAGACAATCAGATGGGCAGCTTTAAATTTTCTCCTAGTCTATCCTGTCTTGCTCTTCTTGAGGCTAGGGGAACATTCTGAATTGTCTTTTTCGGCTAGGCTTGAAACTGTCTGAAGACTGATTGCCTAGTACTTACCTATGAGTCTATGAACAGATCTATGAGGAGTACTGAGCTTTTCAAAAAAGTTATTGATACATGGTACGGCAAACTCTTAAGCTATCTCTATTGGGGCTTTTAAGTTGTAATTAAACACTTAACATTGACTTCTGCCATAAGAATGAAATCAAAAAATATGAGCTGTGAATTATCTCTGAAATATACAGTAAATAAGCAACAGCTAAGAAAACTGATTTACACAATAGCTGCACTGTGGCAACTGTACCTTAGCCTTTAGTGCATTACTAATTAAATCAAATCAAAATATGTAAGGATAGAGTCCAATGGCCTGCTGCTACATCCTGCGGCATCCATTAATGAAAGACGATATCCAGACTACTTTTGCATGTGTCTATGTTCTTAGTAATTAAACATGACAAACTCTGACAAGATATTTCAGAGCTCTACAACTCTCTAAATACCACAAGATTATCCTTTTACTCCTGCTCACTGTTTTCTCATTTCTAATTCCTCAGATCATACATTTTTATTTAAACTTAAGTACTCAGATAAAATTTCTTTTGCTCAAAACTTACCTCTAACTCTGCCATTCTACCCTAATCTGTCTGGAAAATGCAAGTCCCTCTTATACTTAAAGCTTTTAGGTTCATAGGAGGTTACTAAGCTAACAGCCCTAGAGCCCTTACAAGCCTAGCCATATATATCCCGAGTTGTCCCAACTGTGGATGGTTAGGTGAGTGAAGTTTGCATAGGTAAGGGTCTATGATAGTTAATAATACCTACCTCTGTCCAGGAGGGACATGGGCACCACCCCAAGAGTGAATCTGCAGTCATCTATCCGTGGAGCAAGGCTGCATTTGAAGAGGGTCAGGAAGGTGCTCTGTTTCATGTGAGTTGGAAGCTTGTTCTAGAGAAGTAGCAGTCTCTGGGAGATATATCTATCTTTCTAGCCTGAACTGTTCATCTCAGAGGCTAGGTTAAGCTCTCTGGAGTGAGCGACCCTACTGCAGTTTGATTTATGAATGTGTAGCATTTCCATCAGGGCCAGGTCAGTGACTGCCCTGTAAGCCAACACAGGTCACCCCTTAGCAACCTGTAGGAGACAGAATACAGTGACAGGGCTTTCAGTCTTTCCGCATAAGACTTGTTTTGTGTACCCTGTAATTATTTGGTGAAAAACCTCTGTGGTCGCACCAACCGTTGCAAGTGTCTGGTGAGGTACATGCAAAAGGGAACACTGCACTCAATTACTGGTCTGATGAGAGCCGTGTATAATGGAATTATAACATCCTCATATTTAGATGCAATGCCTTTACTTATAAGATGTGCCACATATAAATATTTCCTTACTACTATGGATATGTGGTGGTCAAAGGACAGATTGATATGTTCTTTTGTATTACCTCAATCTCTCTAAGTTCTTACTATCTGTCTTTGCATATGGGCTGCGTGCACAAACCACCTTTCAGTGGAACACATATGAGGAATTCATTAAGGCAGATGGGCAACAAACAGCATCTAATATGTCTCCCCTAAACTAATATAACCAACTCAAAGGTCAAACAACCTTGGGACAAATCATGAACAATTTGGTGGTCATTGGTGTTAGTCTGTGCTTTTTTAAAATGCCCACTAGGTTCTTGGGTCTGCAAGCTCAAGGCCATTGGCACTCAACAGACTGATGGCACAGATTTCATGTGGAAAGCTATGGATACCATGCAGGTATCACATTTTTTCTAGAAAATATGGATTGACGAACTGAGTTTAACTGAGAGGGGGACTTCACTCCACAACTGTGGGTATCTTTGAGATATGAAGTTGGCACATTTCATTCTAGAGTTGCTATTAATGTTTACAGAGGGTGTGTTTCTTCTTGTGTTGACGTTACTACAAAGGCAATGTAAACCAATGGGTCTGAATAATAAGAGGTCTTTTACTGCTTTGTATAGTAGGCACAGGTAGGTCTCCTCTAAGATGACGATACAATACAGAGAAGACAGACAGCTTTTTTATGGTGTATGCTCACTCAGCAATTACTCAGTCATTTAATACTGTCTTCTTACTTATTGCATGGATCAGTTACCTAGGTCTTTTTAAACTGCAAGACCTATTTTTACCCCACTGACTTACTTAAACAAAAGAAATCACATACATGGAAAATTATGGTATCTCCACAGCATCCAGACTTCTCACTTTATCAAATGAACACTTTTGTTTAGTACAAAAGTCTTATATGCAAGTCTCACAATTTGATATTTTTGCAACGGAAATGTCTTCCAAAAAGGAAAAAAGGTTCACCTTCAGAATTATTAAAGCCAAGGAAGACCTAGATGGGAGGTTTATAAGTAGTGAGTAAAACAGTCCAATCCTTATTAGTCTAATGGCAATAGTTTCATTATATACACTGTTTGGTAATAGTTTCACAGATTCTTAGGTAGGTAATAGGCTTCAGTTCAAGGGACACAATTCCCAGTTGCCCACAAGCACTGTCTGTTTATGTGACTTGTACAAGGTCACAGAGCAGGCAAATGAGGCTGAGGGAAAAAAAACCTGTACCACTTGAAGTACAACTTACAGCCTTAACCCTCTGCACCAACTGCCGAACTTTTGTTTTGTCATATCTTTTTTGAGACATTGGTATCTTTTGACAGTCAAGTCTACATATTGGCTGGGAAGTGAAATTTAATCCTGGGTTTTGAATGCAATAAGATGGAATGTGAATTTCCTTACAACAAAACTATACCATTTTGTTGGAAAATCTAAGGTATATATATTACTTATTTGATTCATTTGAATAACCCAGCCACTGGGGATGTACAAGCCAGTGCATTTCTTTGTGCCAGTCCCAAGCCAGGATAAATGGGGAGGGTTGCGTCAGGAAGGGCATCCGGCGTAAAAGTTTGCTAAATCATACATGCGGACAACAGTACAGATATACATACCGGATCGGTCGAGGCCGAGTTAACAACGACCGCCACCAGTACTGTTGGCCAACAGGGTGCTGGCAGAAATTGGGCTACTGTTGGCCGAAGGAGGAGAAGAGGGGGAAGACATGCCCAAAGGCAGGTAAAGGTTAGGACTGTGATAGTGAAGGTCGGAACTTTGAATGTTGGCAGTATGACTGGTATAGGGAGAGAGCTAGCTGATATGATGGATCAAAGGAAGGTTGGTATATTGTGTGTGCAAGAGACCAGATGGAAGGGGAGCAAGGCTAGGTGTATCAGAGGCGGGTTCAAATTGTTTTACCATGGTGTGGATGGGAGGAGAAATGGCGTAGGGGTTATCATGAAGGAACAGTATGCTAAGAGTGTTTCTGAGTTTAAAAGAGTGGCGGATAGAGTGATGTTTATGAAGCTGGAAATTGATGGTGTAATGATGAATGTTGTTAGTGCATATGCTCCACAAGTTGGGTGTGTGATGGATGAGAAAGAAAAATTTTGGAGTGAGCTGGATGAAGTGATGATGACTGTACCCAAGGGTGAGAGACAGGTGAATGGAACAGATTTCAATGGGCATGTTGGTGAAGGGAACAGAGGGGATGAGGTAGTGATGGGTAGGTATGGTGTTAAGCAAAGGAATGCAGAAGGTCAGATGGTAGTGGATTTTGCGAAAAGGATGGACATGGCTGTGGTGAATATGTATTTTAACAAGAGGGAGGAGCATAGGGTGACATACAAGAGTGGAGGAAGATGCACACAGGTGGATTATATCTTATGTAGAAGGGCCAGTCTGAAGGAGATTGGAGACTGTAAAGTGGTGGCAGTGGAAAGTGTAGTTAGGCAGCATAGGATGGTGGTTTGTAGGATGACACTGGTGATCAAGAAGAGGAGGAAAAGTGTGAGGGCAGCACCAAGGATCAAATGGCGGAAATTGAAAAAGAGTAATTGTGAGGTGGAGTTCAGGGAAGAGTAAGACAGGCACTGGGTGGCAGTGAAGAGTTACCGAATAGCTGGGTAACTACAGCAGAGCTAGTAAGAGAGATGGCTAGAAAGGTGCTTGGTGTGACATCTGGAAAGAGGAAGGAGGACAAGGAGACCTGGTGGTGGAAGAAAGAAGTACAGGAGAGTATACAGAAAAAGAGGTTGGCGAAGAAGAAGTGGGATTGTCAGAGAGATGAAGAAAGTAGACAAGAGTATAAGGAGATGAGGTGCATGGCAAAGAAAGAGGTGGCGAAGGCTAAGGATAAGGCATATGAAGAGTTGTATGAAAGGCTGGATACTAGAGAAAAGGACCTGTACCAATTGGCTAGACAGAGGGACTGAGCTAGCAAAGATGTGCAGCAGGTAAGGGTGATAAAGGATAATGAGGGAAATGTACTCACAAGCGAGGAGAGTGTGTTGAGCAGATGGAAAGAGTATTTTGAGGGGCTGATGAATGAAGAGAATGAGAGGGAGAGAAGGTTGGATAATGTGCAGATAGTGAATCATGAAGTGCAGTGGATTAGCAAGGAGGAAGTAAGGATAGCTATGAAGAGGATGACGAATGGAAAGGCTGTTGGTCCAGATGACATACCTGTGGAAGCATGGAGGTGTTTAGGTGAAATGGCAGTGGAGTTTTTAACTACATTGTTTAATGAAATCTTGGAAAGTGAGAGGATGACTGAGGAATGGAGAAAAAGTGTTTTGGTACTGATTTTTAAGAATAAGGGTGATGTGCAGAGCTGTAGTAACTACAAAGGGATTAAACTGATCAGTCACATCATGAAGTTATGGGAAAGAGTAGTGGAAGCTAGGTTAAGAAGGGAGGCGATGATTAGTGAGCAGCAGTATGGTTTCATGCCAGGAAAGAGCACTACAGATGCAATGTTTGCTCTGAGAGTGTTGATGGAGAAGTACAGAGAAGATCAGAAGGAGTTGCACTGTGTCTTTGTGGACTTAGAGAAAGCATATGACAGGGTGCCTAGAGAGGAGTCGTGGTATTGTATGAGGAAGTCAGGAGTGTCAGAGAAGTATGTAAGAGTGGTACAGGATATGTACGAGGGTAGTTTGACAGCGGTGAGGTCTGTGGTGGGAGTGACAGATGTGTTTAAGGTGGAGGTGGGATTACATCAAGGATCAGCTCTGAGCCCTTTCTTATTTGCAATAGTGATGGACAGGTTGACAGATGAGATCAGACAGCAGACCCCGTGGACTATGATGTTTGCAGATGACATTATGATCTGTAGTGAGTACCAGTAAGAGTGAAAGGGAAGGTCTACAAGAGGGTAGTGAGACCAGCTATGTTATATGGGTTGGCGACAGTGGCATTGACAAAAAGGCAGGAGTGAGAGGTTGGTGTGGCAGAGTTGAAGATGTTAAGATTTGCACTGAGTGTGAGGAGGATGGACAGGATTAGGAATAAGTATATTAGAGGGTCAGCCCAGGTTGGAAGGTTTGGAGACAAAGCCAGAGAGGCAAGATTATGTTGGTTTGGACATGTGCTGAGGAGGAATGCAGTGTATATTCGGAAAAAGATGCCAAGGATGAAGCTGCCAGGTAACAGGAAAAGAGGAAGGCCTAAGATAAAGTTTATGGATGTGGTGAGAGAGGACATGCAGGTGGTTGGTGTGACAGAGCAAGATGCAGAGGACAGGAAGAAATGGAAACAGTTGATCTGCTGTGGCGACCCCTAACGGGAGCAGCCGAAAGAAGAAGAAGATTTGATTCATTTGAATCAGTAAAACGTTGCTTTCTTCTTTCTCTCTCTCTCTCTGACATAAACATGTTTGAGAACTGACCTGTTACTGTCAAAATCTTGGAGTAAATAAATTTCATTTGGCCATAAGTCCCAAATCTAAATGGAGACTCACCCAATGGTTACTAAAAGAAAGCACTGATCACAATGAGATTTTAACATTAATCTCGACTTTCAGAATACCAGGGATAACAATCTACCATTTGATATTAGATGTGCAGCATTTAAAGTTAATTCAAAAGGGATAACAATTAATAAAGTAACTTATCTAAAGAAATACAAAATTAAGAAAAGTTAATTAACGTTACAGAAAAAAGATGAAGATTCAAAATACTCAGATCTAACTTAAGCTCAAAGTGAATTAAAAAACATACACGCTACTAACCAATCAATTTTTGAACTAAAAAAAAAACAATCTACAAAATATGCTGAATGCGCCAATGTTCACTCTAGATTCCTTGCAGTTAATTTAATTACAACTCAAACCATACTACACCTAGTTAAAATAAAATTGGAATATTTGCACTATAATTGACAACCTCTCTCATTAATTCATCTGATATAAATATCTTCTTTCTACTACAGTCTCAAATGATATGCTGGAAGCACTGCAGACTGATTTACCTCTCCATGAGTTCCTGAATAAAGCCAGTAAGAGGACTCCTGGTCCAGACAAAAGTGGTGCTTAGTTTTACAGGAAATATAAAGCTGCACTTACCTATAACAGTAAATGTTCGAATTCCTCACTGCAACAGTAGCCTGTGGGTTATATCCTGCTAAAGATACAGCAACCAAACAGCTTCCAAAAGCTTTCATTCTCCCCACACACATACACACACTGTCACTCTGGCTCCTCATAGGCTTAGCCCTTTTCAGGTGGGAGCTTTATAAACAGCCAGAGTGATGATAAATCTTCAGCACTTTCTTGCCCCTTAACAAAAAAAAAAAATTTTGTATGTATATATGTATATAAACACAAACCATGATGTAGCCCACAAGAACAAGATACAAAAAGGGGAATGGTGGAAGGGCACTACTACATTAATGAAGAATCCAAACATCTTCTGTTATAGGTAAGTTCAAGTTACACAACCGTACTACATCCATCATTCGCAATGCTGCAGTAGTCTGTGTGTAAGACGACTTTTGAAGAGGAGGGATAAGGATACAGGAGCCCCTGGATAATGGTCCTAGCAAAGCCAGCTCTAGACCTGGGAAGGAATCCAGCTAGTAGTGCTTAGTAAATGTATGGATGGAGGACCAAGTCATTGCCTCCAGAATGTTTCTAGAGTCCACACCTTTCTAGTACTGCCATCACAAAACCTATGGTTCTAGTAGAACATGGCTTAATAATGCCTGAATGGATTTTCCACAGTAAGAATAACAAAAAGAAAAAAAATGGAATAATAAAGAACAACCACCTGGAAGTATTCTGTTTAGACATAGCTTGACCTTTCTTAGTCCCAGAATAGGAAATAAAAAACTTCTTAGCTTTCCTAAAGGACTTAGTTCCGTCAGGATAGTATCCAAGTTACCTATGCATACCCGGCACGTGTAGAATCTTTTTTCACATTTTTTTTTTTTTTTTTTTTTTTTTGCGTTCTGGATAGAAAACAGGGAGGTTGATGGCTTAATTCAATATGAACTCTGAAACAACTTTAGGCATACAAGATGGGGTTGTGCACAGAGCAACCCCATCTCTATGGAAAAACAGATAGGGTTCTCTCAGCTTGACAACTCAGATACTTTTACAAATGTCAGAGCAATGAGAAGAGCAGTTTTCCAGGAAATGAACATTAAATCTGTCTGACTGGCAGTTTCAAAGGGTGACATACCTTGTTTTTTTCTAGCACAAAGTTGAGACCCCAAGGAGGAGGGGGAAATATCTTCTAGGTGGTCTTAGGAGGTCTCGGCTATAATACTCCTTTTTGAAACTGTTCTTAAATAAACAGAGAAAAAAAGAGGGGGATCCATATGCAGACATGCTTAAATGTCTGCAAGAAGTACCCTTATGGAGGCATATGACAGGCCAGAAGATAGTAACTCACAAATATTTAAGCAAAAGTGATGCAAAGTCCTTGCTGGATCCCTGGCCATTGGTTAAGCACTAAATAGAAAATCTCTTCCACTTGCCAATCGATACTTAAAAATATATTCTAGGATCATACCTGCTATATGTCCACAAGAAAGAGGTGCCTAAAAGTACCAAAACTGAATCATTCAGGCAGTAAGATAAAATAGTTTGATCTCTGGGTCTATCAAATTCCCATTGTCCTGTGTGAGACCATTCATTTTGTGAGGAAGCTTGTGGCAATTGACCCTGTCAATTTTGCCTGGAACAGAAGGCAATACACCACAATGATTTTTGTAGAGTCTTTCTTAATCTTCAGAATTACCTGGGAAATCATTGAAAAAGGTGGAATTGCATATAAGAAAATCCCCAACCATAAACACAGGTTTTCCAAGCTTGCTTCCATGAAGTCCTGGAACAAAATATGACAGTTGCCTGTTTAGAAAAATGAACAGATGTACTTGACATGTTTCCCACACCTGGATCAACTTCTTGAAGATCTCTTGGTTGGGTTTCCTCTTGTGAGGGTCTGCTCAGGATCTGCTTAGCTTCTCTGCCACTATGTTTTGCTGTGACAGTATGTAAGAAGCTTGAAGAATTAAGGAGTTCTGTAGAGCTAAATCCCAAGCTATCACTGCCAGCTGGCACAGAAGGTATGACTTAGAGTCCAACTGTTTGTTTCCATACCACACCTCAGTGGTGTTGTCTGTATTGATCTGTAGAGGACCTGGATCCCAGGAATGGTGCAGAGACTTCATGGCATGGATCACAGCTAACATCTCCTTGAGACCGATGTGCTTTAATATGGCTGAACTGTCACACAGTCCTTGCACACACACCCCCCCAAATGAAACTGCTTCACAAGCAAATTCTCAGTAATTATTGCAGATTGTGTTGGGGTACAGAAAAATAGAGACCTGGATTGTGAGCTATCTGATCTCTCTGCCAATGCAGTTCTGACTTGATAAAGCCCATGCTTTTGAGGTACTACTGAATCTTTGTCATATGCAACGTGGCAAAGATAATCATGAGAATCACAGAAGCAATAATGCCTAATATCATGAGATTTTCACTAGGTGAAGATTGACAATGGTGAGAAAAAAATTCAGAAAGGCTTCCAGATACAAATTCACTTTATCCTGAGGAAGGAAAATGTTTTGAGACAAAGCTTCTATTAGGTAAACTAGAAACACAATCCTGCGTAGCGGAGTGGAGGTATGATTTTGGCATACTTATTTGGAATCCCAAATGTTCTGAGGAGGGAAGACTCTTGAAAACTGGGAAAAGAAGTTGGTCAACAGACGGGGTATGAAGCAACATAACAGCAATCCAGCCCTATTTATGGGAAAGGGTAAGGACAAAAGACCCAGGGCAGAGCAATAAAGAATTAAGTTCCAGTTTAAGGAGCTTGAACACTGTTGGGCTATCTGATCCTATTTATGGGAGTGTGGTAAATGGTATGTATAGCACACTTGTTAATGATGATTTAAATAATGAATCTGTCTGATTTGATAGTCAGTGAGGATGCTAAAAAAGTGTTACTCAGAGAAATAAAGTTTGTCCCCACTCGTATTCCTACCTTGGCAGACCTCCTTTTGGAGGTCAAGCGTTTTTGCAGAAAATTGCATCTGAAAGTTTTTTGTGAATAAAGAAGTTGTTAATTATGATGCGAATGTTTCTGAAATGGAAGACTCTCTTACGGATTTGTCCATATATGAAAATGATTTGTGTGATATTTGTTTAAATGATGATGGTGAGGAAGACTGTAATAATTTTCAAGATGCTTTTGTGACTGGTTATGGTAGATTATCTGTACTTAAAGTTCCACGTGTGAGTACTTTTGTTCCGCCCAAAACTTATGTTGTGATAAACAGTTTTCAAAGGGTATTATGTAGGCAAGTGGAAGATGAATATATGAAGCTCATTAAGCAGAAAAAAGTTGTAATTTAAGTAAGAATGAATGGCTAGCCTTAAATAAACTTCGTGAAGTTAATAAGAACTATGTTTTTACTCAGGGTGATAAGGGGATAATTGGGTGGTTATGACCAAAGTTGGTTATAATAGAATAGTAAGGGAACTGCTGTCGGATAGCAACATCTATCAAAAACTTTCCTCCAATCCTTTGTTATAATATAATTCTTCTTTGTTAGAACTGTTAGAGAAGGGTGAATGTCTGGGATTTTTTGTTTCCTTGGATATTAGGAAACTGTATATGAAACACCCAAAGGATGCTAAATGTTTTGCTATACCAAACATCCATAAAAATTTGATGGACCCCCCCCCCCCCCCGGCAGACCTATAGTTTTTGGTGTGGAGGCTTCTTTGCAAAATGTAGGCAATTTTCTGGATGCACACTTGAAGGTTCATTTATCTAGAATTCCTTCTCACATCAAGAACACCAAGGAGTTTTCTGAAGCAGTAGGGGGATTAGAATGGCAGAGTGATGTCTACTGGGCCTGTGTAGATGTTAAGACATTATATACTAGTATTAATACCAAATAAGGTTTGCAGGCAGCAGAAAAAATGGTAGGTGAAGGTCCCCATACAACTTTTTTAGTTCAACTTCTGGAATTTTCTATTACACATAATTATTTTGTTTTGGGGAATGAGGTTTTCCTTGCAAAAAGAAGGTACTGTGATGGGGGCTTGTTATGCCCCTTGACAAAAAGAAGAACGAATACGTAGAAAAATGTTCACTTTATTAATAAGAAACAACAAAGCATTCAGGAATCTCCCTTCTTCAGTGTTCAGTTAAATCAATTAAAACCATCATGTATATAAGAATATATCTATATGCTTATGCCTACATCTAGAATAAAAGCTCAAAAATAACATACAATCAATAAAAACACATTTTTTAAAACCAGCAAATATACAAAACAAAATAAATCACCTATATCACTTCTGTTTGAAATCTAGCATAAATGTAGTTGTTACCGTATTGCTTAACCCAAATACATATGCATGCACAAACATCTAAAATAAATTCTCAAAAACAGCATATATTTAATAAAAAAACATATTTCAAACGAAAAATAAAACAAGTTATTTATATTGCTTCTGCTTAAAGTCTAACATAGGTTTAATTGTTACCATATTATTCAACCCAGGTGCTCTGTCTGCTTCAAGTCTTAATATCCACTCATACTCAGACATCTCCAGTTTATTATTTATATCACCAAGCCTCAAGCTTCTATGTATGCTTCTAGACCAAGGAAAATGCGAGGAACAGCTGGGAATCTTATGTGAGGAATTTCAAAGTAGAGGTTATGATATGAAAAATATTATGGAAATGTGTTTTTATTAAATATATGCTGTGTTTGAGAATCTATTTTAGATGTTTGTACATGCATATGCATTTGGGTTAAATAATATGGTAACAACTACATTTATGCTAGATTTCAAGCAGAAGTGATATAGGTGATTTATTTTGTTTTGTATATTTTCCGGTTTTAAAAAAATGTGTTTTTATTGATTGTATGTTATTTTTGAGCTTTTATTCTAGATGTAGGCATAAGCATATGCATATAGATATATTCTTACACAATAGTATGACTTTAAAACTAACTCCTTAATGATACATTTTTCCACATTGGATGGCTGTGCCATGTGGTTTGCTGTTTTATCTTTATATACATGATGGTTTTAATTGATTTAACTAAACACTGAAGAAGGGAGATTCCCGAAAGCTTTGTTGTTTCTTATTAATAAAGTGAGCGTTTTTCTGCTTATTCATTCTTCTTTTTGTCAACTGCGAATGTAAGGAATAGTGGAAGTAAAAACCACAGCTGAACTGTTTTGTTTGGACTTCTTATGCCCCCTCATATGCTAGCATTTTTATGACGTATTTTGAAAAGTTATTTGTTAATTTTTTTTTTCTAATTGTGTTACGATTTATAAACAGTACATAGATTATTTGATTTTTGTTTGTAAAGGTGAAGTAAGGGAATTTGATGTGTTTATGGAGGAAATGGGTAGGAACTTGTGTGGTTTGGAATTTACATACAAGGTGCATAGACAAGTGATGCAGTTCCTTGATATTGAAATGTATGTCGATGAGTACAATTTAGACCTTACTGCAAAACGTACAACTGTGAATAATTTTCTCCATGCCAGTAGTATGTATCATCTGCATCTTTTGGAGTAAATTTTAAAGTCTTGTGGGGTTGGTTTGGTGGAGAAAATAAATAGTTTAGTTTTTTGGGCATTCAAAAATAATTGAGAGTCATTAAGCCAGGTTTCTATGGATTCAAATGCTTTCTAGGTTATTTTTAGGTGGTCTTGAAAGTTGTTGTAGGAGGATATGATTATGGCGTTGTCCGCATATTGGACGAGTGTGGTTTGAGGGGACACTAGATGTAAATTGTTTATGAAAATACTAAACAGCAGAGGTCCAATGATGGACCTTTGGGGTACTATTATTTTATTTAGTAGATAGGTAGATTGTCTGCTGTGACATTTCACTGATTGTTGTCTGTTGTGTAAGTAGTCAGCAAACCAGGACAGCATATGTAGGGAGCAGCCTGTTTCTACAGTTGTTGGAAGTAGCTTGGTATGTGACACTGTGTTGAATGCCTTGGATAAGTCCAGCAGGACTACTGAAGTTATTAGACCTACATCTAAAGCCTTGTTCATGGTGTCTGTGAAGGAGAGGAGGACAGTGGTGGTGCTATGGAATGGGCAAAAAACATGTTGTTTTGGAGGCGAGCAGGTTGAGTAGTTGACTATGTATACAGTTTTCTAATAAACCTTTATGGAGTGGTTATAATGGAATTTTTCCAAATTTGTGGGATGGCTCCTTCAGAGATGGATCAGTTTATTAGAATATTGATGGGGCATGCTATTGCATCAGCAGCGATTTTCAGGTATTCTGGGGGGAGGTTGTCAGCGGATAGGGAATAGGGTTTCTGTTTTTTTTTAAGTTTTAAAATTAGAGAGGTGTGAACAAGTTTTTGGAAGAAACTGAGTTTCTGGTATTACTTTAGTGGTAGTTTCATGGGATGCAAGATGATTGGGAGAAGTTTGTATGGTTGCTTGCCTGATATTTGTATTATTGGTGGTGTATGGATTTGGGTTTATAGGGGGTTCAGGGATGAGTTTAAGGCTAGTATCAATAAAATGGGAGTTGAAAGTGTGGACTGTATGTTGCTGGGTCATGTCAGGGGATGGAGATGGATTTTGAGTGGTTCTGGTATTGAGGAGAGAGGATACAGATTTCCAAAAATTCTTGGTGTTGTTTTATGGGTGGATAGTTGTTTTGAGAAATAGTTTTTTTTTTTTTTTTGTCATTGATGACTAGTTTTTTGGTTTGGTTCCCGAGTTGTATAAAGTTAGATTAATTTGTCAGTGTCTTATTACTGCGACAGACTTTCCAGTCTCTATCCCAAGCTAAAAGTAGTAGTTTTATAGGTTTAGTTAACCATGGAGCATGGCTAATTTTGATTCTTTTTTGTTCATGTAGGGGCAAGACAGTTAAGGGTATCTAGAAAGATTTTTGTTAAAATACTTACCTGCTTCATCAAGTTGTAAAGAATGTAGAGGGCTCCAGTTATTGGCTTTTAGAAAGGTGTTAAATGTTGATTAGTTGAACTTGGTTTCTGGTTGTTTTGCAAATATCGGGTTTTGGTACCTGGGTTTGGGTTCTATATTGAAAGCAGGTAGATGATCACTCAGGGAATCGGGAAGGGATCCTGAGTTAGTGAATTTGTGTGGATGTGATACAAGGATCCAGTCAAGGCTTATTTCAGGTTGTTTATTTTGTGCTCTGGTGGGACATGGGAGTTGCGTATATTTGTAGAGATTAATGCTATTTGGTGGGGAGTTTAATTCTAGGTTTTTCCAATTTATGTTTGTATCCCCTAGTATTTTAATTTTAGAGGATATATTGTGCGCTGTCCAGGACAGGAAATTTTCAGGGGTGGGGATATTTTGCCCAGGTGGAATATATATGGAAATGATGCAAATCTGTTTATTGGCATTTATTTCTAGTACTGCTATGACTGTTTCCAGATTGTTAAAGGATGGTATGGTTTTTGGGAAAGGTGAAATAGTTAATAAGTTGTGATAGACTAGTGCTACCCCACCACATTTCTTTAGAAGCCTGTCTTTTCATAGTGTTTTGTAACCTGTTGTGACTATTTCTATGTCTGATATATGAGGCTTCAGCCAGGTCTAGGTGATGACTATGAGGTCTGGGGAGTATTGCTCTAGCCAAGTATGAAATTCTGTGAGCTTGTTGCAAATGCCACATACATTTATTGTCACCAAAAATAATGAGTTGTGGCGAGTCTTATGTTAAAAGAGAATAGCAGGAAAGGGCCAGGGTTGGGGTGAATACTGCCACTTTGAGACAGCAGTCAGTGACATATTATGATGACCCACATGTTGTAAAATGGTAATATGGCTGTTTGCCAGTGTCCACAATGGCAGGAATTTGTTGAAGCTACACTGTGAGATCTGTCTATTTTGCGACAGATGTCTTACTGGCTAAGAACTCTGATGGCTTGTAATGTACTTATTTTGTGAATCTGTTGCCATTCAGATTGATTGGCCCTGCTGAAATCTGAACTTGAAAGGAACATCTGAATGATTATACCTTTAAACGGAGATGAAGGTGAGGCAAACAAATGAAATAGTACTGTGAAATGGTGGCAAATGAAGAAAGTAGAAAATGGCACAATATTAAGGGAAACTCAGTTAAAAGATGTCAAAAGTACACAGCCTTGCTGTATAATAAGTCTAGATTACAAAATGAGAGCACTACATTATGGTTTGTACATCACAGTTGCTGAAACAGGGATGTCAAAAATGTGTGCAAGTATTTGTGTGTGTGTGTGTGGGGGGGTATGATTTGGTCTCAGCTCTTCATGGAATTCCTCAGGTATAATGTATGGGCCAGTTTATAAACTTGAAGAAAATTATTAGATCTGGGAATGGTAGTTCTGTCTCCATTACTCAGGGTCATAGGCAGTGTAACATTTCAAAACTTTGCCAGGATACTTGTCCCACCCCTTTAACCATAATGCTGCGCATTCTACAGCCCTTTTCTGGATTTCTTTTGTCGTATGTAGAAGGATTCAAAATGGCCCCAGGCTATGGTTCACATTTTAAGTTCTTTTGCTCTTATTTCTTGAATTTCTCTTCAAAATTCATTAGTTGGTCATCCTTTCCTTGTATGTCTGCCTGCTCAAGGCCAGTAGAGTAGATTCCATTTAGAGTTAACTTTTTTAGAGTTTGCTTCCCTTTCCTTTCCTTCCTCTCCCTGGCCTCATTACTACAGCATTTACTGATTTTCTTTAGTTACTGCTTGCTGTGCTGGAGTATGTACTGTTTGTATTTGGTATGGTTGCTCATAGCTGTGATTGGGGAAGAAGACTTCTTGTTGATAAGCTGCTGTAGAATGGGGCAGTTGGAATGTAATTTGTCACAAGCAGCACACAAGTTTTCTAAAATTTTTAATTTCCCCTCACAAAAAGTTACACAAGCAGCACACAATCCACATCTTTTAAAACAACAGAGTTACTTACTCAGAAAAGAACAGTTAAAAATTAAACTAGTAGCTTGACATGAAGTGTACATTCTACCAAAAGAATATATTTAATTTTAGTTAACAACTGGAGACAATAGCTCTTGTAGCTTGAACAGACACCTAGACTACTAGAAAGCAATTCCTAGACTGTAAATGCAGTATTCGAGGAAAGTCTGATAGGGATTCCTGAAAAACTGGCATTCATAGGAGATATTCCGCAATTGTGACAGGAAATCAGTAAAAACACAAATTAGACTTATCTTCTTCTTCTTTCGGCTTTTACCGGTTAGGTTAGGGTTAGGGGTCGCCGGATCATCTGTCCGCTCATGACTGGCAGTGGAGTTTTACAGTGTCGAGTTGCTATCCCGGAGCCCAACCTTCCACAGAAGGCACACACACACACTCACACCTAGAGCCAATTTAGTGTCTCCAATCCACCTACTGCATGTCTTTGGGATGTGGGAGGAAACCGGAGCACCCGGAGGAAACCCACGCGACCACAGGGAGGACATGCAGACTCTGCACAGAAGGCACCACAGCCGAGAATCGAACCGGAGAACCTCTTGCTGTGAGGCAGCAACGCTAAACGCTGCACCACTGTGGCCGCCCTACATATTAATAAAAATATTAATATGCGATGACTTCTCATTTCTAACTTTGTAAAATCCTTCTAATTTTGTATCTGATATAAGTGTCATCACTTGTTGAATTAATTGTAATATGTGTTTATTTGTCTACTTAAAGTTTTACATTGTATAATCATCTTTAATAACCTACTGTAACCTCAATTGTTTGGAGCTTTTCTCCCCAGGACTCCACTGAAAACGGGTTCATCTTGGCCCAATGGACTATCCTGGTAAACCAACTGCAAATAAAATAAAATAAAAATAAATAAATAGATAGTGTTGAAGGGTTCCTCAGAAAAGCATTATCTATCTGACAGAAAGCTTTCAGGCTGACAGCTGATCCTGAAGAGCCTCTGAGATGCCTCTGCATGAGGAGTCAAGAATGTCCTAGGGATTTATATTCACTCTGGCTTCTTATACAGCTCTAGCCAAATGGGCTAAGCCTATAATCAAGTCTTGGAGTGGATGAAAGCTTTCAGAAATTGATTGTTTGCTGCATCATTGGCCAGAGTACAGCCATAGGTGACTGAAGCAGTAAGAACATCACTAGCAGAATACAACCCATGGGCCATTGAAGCAGTGAGAACATCACTGCCAGAATACAACCCAAGGGCTTCTAAAGCAGTGAGATCATCACTGGCAGAATACAACCCACGGGCTTCTGAAACAGTGAGAACACACTTGTAGAGTACAACCAATAGGTTACTGCAGCAGTGAGAACATCAGTGGCACAGTACAACCCATGGGCGACTGAAGCATGAAAACATCAGTGGCACAGTACAACCCATGGGTGACTGAAGCAGTGAGAACATCAGTGGCACAGTACAACCCATAGGCGACTGAAGCAGTGAGAACACCACTGGCAGAATACAACCCATGGGTGACTGAAGCAGTGAGATAATTGCTGGTAGAATACAACCCATGGGCTTCTGAAGCAGTGAGAACATCACTGGCAGAATACAACCCATGTGCAACTGAAGCAGTGAGAAAAAGAAGCTATGTCTTACCATAACGTTCCATCTGTGTTATAGATCTTTGTTCATTCATTATCATTAGGACCTCGGTTCCATCCTCGGAACTGATATGGCCATTTCCAAGCTATTGCCAGTCAAAAACTCTCAGCTAAGACCTACCCATAATGCCCCTCTCCTAGTTACTTCAGATCGAGTTTGCCCACCCTTAGATAACAGATGTAGTAATAGAAGAAAAATAGTAGGAGGCTCTGTCTGAGCAAATACCCTAACCAGGAGTTCCTAAAGTCCACCAAGAGTCCAGACAGGGGGAAGGAGGGCGGGAAGTAATGAATGAACAAAGATCTACAACACAGATGGAATGTTATGGTAAGACATAACTTCTTTATCTGATGTAAATCTTTCTTCATTCATTACCATTAGGACCGAGTCCCCAGCTACTTGAGTCCTGGGGGCCCCTAAGGAAGGATATTCTTGAGCACCATAGGACCAAAAGATGCTCATCCTCTGGAGACCAAATCCAATTTGTAATGAAATATAAAAGTATGAGGTCTTGCCCAAGTGGCTGCTGTGCAGATATCTTCCATAGAAGCTCTGGAATGAAATGCTATAGAAGTAGCCATAGATCTGGTAGAATGAGTCGTTATTCTGGAAGGTAAGGATAGCTCATTCTGTTGGTAGATAAAGGTAATGATGTTTCTAAGCCAGGAGGATAAAGTCACTTTGGAAACAGGTTTACCCAATCTGGGTCCTGCAAAGGCCACAAACAATTGATCTGTTTTACTGAAAATTTAGTCCTGTTCAAATAACAACGAAGCTGCTGATGCACATCAAGGGTGTGCAAAAGGTACTCCCCTCTGTTAGAATGTTGAGGGAAGAAAACCAGCAGGTCAATAGATTGGTTAATGGAAAAGCCAGAAATGACCTTGGGCAAGAAAGAAGGGTCAGTACGAAGGGACACCCTATCTGTGTGGAAGATCAAGTAAGGACTCTTGACACTCAAAGCCTGCAGCTCAGATACTCTTCCCGCTGAGGTAAGTGCTACTAGAAGTAAGGTTTTCCATGACAAAAAATGCAAATCACATAAATCAAAAGGCTAGATAGGAGAACCTGTAGTACCAAAGTCAAGTCCCAGGGGTCTAAGGGAGGCTAGACCGGAGGTTTAACATGTAATACTCCTTTCAAAAAGGTCTTGCATAGGCGGTGTGACATAATCGAAGAATTATCAAGATCATTATGAAAACTGGCGATAGCTGCTAAATGTACAGTGATTGTTGAAGCTGAGGCTCCTGCATGCAAAACAGTAGTCAGGTATTGTAGGATCTTTTGAATAGGCATAGAGAAAGGGTCCAAGTTCTGATCTTTGGCCCAGACAGAGAAACTAGTCCATTTACTAGAATAAACTTTCCTAGTGGAAGGTTTCTGTGAAGCCAGAAGAATTTCACGAACAGGAAATGGGATGTCAGGCAGCCTGGCAATCACTGGAAGTGAAGGAACCAAACTGTGAGCTTGAGACTGTGCAGGTTCAGATTAATCAGTCCCTGAGGATGAGATAACAGATCTTGGGAATGATCCAGGTTCCAACGGACTGTGAATCAGATGAGGCCATAGGGAAAACCCAGTAGCCAATCGTGCATTACAGTGTCCCTTGGCGGTTTCCCCCTGAGGGGGAATCAGGGCAAAGTAGCTTCTGCATTTGTAGTTTGGGCGGAAAGCAAACAGGTCGCAGCAAGGCTTGCTCCAGTGTTGGAAGATCCAATCCGCTGTTACAGGGTTGAGGGACCACTCATGAGGCATCAGGATTTTCCTGTTTAGATTGTCCGCAATAAGGTTGGAACTCCCGGGAATGTGTGTTGCTATAAGGAAGCGGTTGGAAGCTATCACCCAGTGCCAAATCCTCATGACTTTCTGACACAGGTGGTAAGACCTGGTTCTGCCTTGCTTGTTGATATACTAGACGACTGACATGTTGTCTGACTGAATTGCAATGGTCCCAGAAGGTAGGGACACATGGAACGCTTGCAATGTTAAGGGAACTGCTCTCAGTTCCAGGACATTCATGTGCAAATTGGCCTCCATGGGGGACCGGGTGCCTTGGACAGTCTTTCCCTGGAAATGCCTCCCCCCACAGGGAAGCATCTGTGGTCAACGTGACTGCTGGCAGGGGAAAACAGAACAGTCGACACCAAAGATTCATTTGAGGGTTCATCCACCATAGCATTTCTTCCTTGCAACGGTTTGAAAGACATAACATGTGGTCGAGTGGGTAAATTAGCAATGAACTTTGTGCAGAAAGGAGCCACTGTAGGATTCAAATATGCAGTCTCGCCAGTGGTACCAATGTAATGGCAGCTGCCATGGAGCCTAAGAGTTACAGTACAAGACATGGTGGTACATTGGTCTGAGAAGAAGGTCTTGAATTTGGTGTGTTATGTTCGAAAACCTGTGAGGGGGGAGAGAAGCTTGACAGGATGTTGTGTCGAAGACCGGTCCAATGAATTCCAGTGTCTTCATTGGAGACACTGAGATTTGTCCTTGATGACTGCAATCCCTAAGTGGAGAGCGAGACCTTGAATGTAAGAAGATTCCTGGTCGGAGTGGTAAGGAGCCAATCGTCTAGATAGGGAAACACCTGAAATCCTTGTAGTTGAAGATGAGCTACCACAGCTGCCATACATTTGGTGAACACTCAAGGGGCTGTTGAGAGGCCGAATAACACTGCCCTGAACTGGTAGTGACTGGCTCCCAGCCGGGAGCGGAGAAACCTCCAGGAGTGGTGATCCATCTTTATGTGGTAGTACGCGTCCTGCAAAGTCTATAGAGCACATCCAGTTATCCTTCCCTAGGAAGGGAAGAATGGACTGTACCGTGACCATCTGGAAATTTTGAAGTTTAATAAATTTGTTCAATAGGCTGCGATCCAAGAATGGTCTCCAGCACCCTGTCTTTTTTGGCACTAAAAAGAACCTAGAGTAAAACCTGGATCCTGTCTGGTCTGGTGGTACTGGTTGGATGACTCATTTCCTTAGCAGCTTTTCTGTTTCTAAGGCTGCTAATTCCCTCTGATTGGGTGGTACATCGGGGATGGGAGTTAAAATGAATGGTATTTGGTAGCCTCTGGATATTATTCTCTGCACCTAAACATCGGTAGTAATAAGATGCTGGTAGATGCAGAGAAAAACGACCCCCGACTGCTTCCAGAGGAAAGCAATCGGGCCGCTGCTCAGGAGCGCTGGTAGGGTCTGCCATAGAAAGAATCTCTAGCACCCTGGTTACGCAGACCCCCTCTACTCTGAAAGGGACGTCTTCCATATGAGTTTCCCCCTCTGCCCCGGGGGGATTGTTTACCACGAGTGTCACAAAAAGATCCTTGGGATTTTTTGAACCACATTTTTTTCTCCCTTCTGGTTCCTGGAGTAGGACCTCTGGGGGGTTGAAAAGGCGTATGCCCACAGCAGACAAGGTCTTTCTGTCTTTCTCACTATGTGTAAATGTGTCTTGTACTTTGGGTCCAAAAAGTGCAGATTCTTCGACAGGTGCATTGACAAAGGAAGATTTAAAGGGGTCTGCGAAGTCACACAACCGCATCCAAGCATTACGTCTCATGCCCCCTCGGTGGAGTGAGATATCAAATGCATTGAGGAGTTCGAGATGGATTCAAGGATAGCTAGCTGTGAGGCGACAGTATCACGCACCTCATCAAGCAGTACCCCACCAAAGAGTCATGACAACTCCTGATGCAGCAGCTCAAGTTGCCCCCTCGGTGGAGTGAGATATCAAATGCATTGAGGAGTTCGAGATGGATTCAAGGATAGCTAGCTGCGAGGCGACAGTATCATGCACCTCATCAAGCAGTACCCCACCAAAGAGGGAGACATTTCAGAAATTAGGTCTCTTTGGAGGTAAGTTAAGTGCACCAGATAGAACAGCGACCGAATGGTGAATGTCGCTGAAGCATAGGTCCATTTCCCTAGTCTGTCCATGGTCTGGGACTCTCTGTTTGGAGGAAGGACGGTGGAACTATCTTCTGCCAGTTCCCTCTTGGTGGCCGCAGCCATGACCATAGAATCAACTGTCAACTGCTAGGACCAGTGTGACTGGTCTTCAGGTGTAGATAAAATGTTTTGTCTGGCCTCTGAGGGACAGGTTCTATTTTGTCTGGGGCCTTCCAGGCACACTGCACATTAATTTTAACAAGGTCATCTGCTGGTGGAGTCACCCAGGAAGTAGATGGCTGGGCACGGAAGGCCTGCATGAACAGCAATTCCTCAGATGAAGGGTTATAGGACTTCCAATCTCTCTGCTGCTTGAGGATTTCAAGAATGTCTCTGAATGAGATGTCATCTGGGGAAGACCGTGGGGACCCTTCCTTCTCATCACAGTGTCTTCGGTGATAGATTCCTCTGGTGAATCAAGGTGCTTCCTCTTGCACTGTTTCTTCCGGGGTGGCTCCCCAGTGGGATCTTCTGAGGAGGACTCTAGAGAAGGGGTTCCCTTCAAAGAGGGTTTTTTGATTCCCATGCCCAGGGTCCCAAAATAGAGTGCGGGGAGAGGTGCATGCTAGGGGAGGGTTCTGATACTGATGTCATTGGTGCTGAATGTGAGTTCACTACCTGTACAGCAGGCCCACCTGAGGAGGGAGGAGAGTCCGGAACCAGGAGGGACAACCTCAGAACTGGGGTCACACCTCACCGTGAGGAGCCCACCTCCAGGTGAGGAGGTCTGAGAGAACTGGAAGCCGTCAGAGCAGTGGACATAGATGGTGCCAGCAAGAAAATAGGTGCCGGGCTAGATACCAAGGTACAGATGGTCCAAGCACTGCTTCAAGAGAGCATCAGTTCCACCGCAGTCGATGCAGCAAGGGTAGACGGTTAAGACAGGGAAAACTCTACTGTCGGAACCGAGACAGTATGCACTGGAGTGGAAGCATCTTGTACTTGTCAGGTATTCGAGTTTTGGAGCCGATGGAGCCAAAGAAACTGACGGCACCATGGCTGGGGATGGTGCCGAAGCAGGTACAGTCATCAGAGCCAATGTCAGATCCAAGGACGGCACCGAAGTCAGAGGTGCCAAGGTTGGAACTGAAATAGGGGTGAATATCAGGGACGGCACCAAGGGAGAAGACACAGAGCCTGGTGCTGAAGACATCTGCACCCAAGGGTGCCAGCAAAGCACAGAGCCAACTCAGTTCCATAACTGACGGAGATGCAGGAACTGAGGGAACTGAGGGACTCTGTTTGTCCTTATTTTTTGGGGTTTTTGGAGGGGGTGAGACCTCCGACTAAGATACAGCCTCTGAAAAAGGTGTCTTGAGTAATTCATTTTTCCTTATGTTTTTTGGTGTTTGCAGGGGGTGAGACCTCTGATTTAGACAGAGCCTCTGAATAATGTCACAGTCAGCTTTAATATGATCCACACCCAAACAGTAGAGACAATGAACATGTGTACCTGAGTTAGGAAACTTACGTCCATACTTGTCACACTTTTTAAATCCCAACTTAGCTTTGTCTGACATAGTAAGGCAACAAGGCTATCCTACAGAAACATTAAAGGAGAAAACACCAATGATATTATTTAAAAAAAATACCACTAGTAAAAAGGAAAAGCCTGTCAAAGACAGGAGAGAGGGACAGTACCAATAAAAGTAAAAAATTAAATTACCAAGGAAAAGGGTAGGAAATAAGCTTAGGTTATAGGCGACAGTGAGAAAAGGCTAACTTGACTAAAAATTAAATAATTTTGAAATGAAACCGTCTTAAAATTAACAATTTTCTACTTAGCTTTGAGAGAGAAGGCTAGCAGAGATGGCTAGCACATCTGACTAGGAATGCGGCAAATGAGATCTGGAGTAACTAGGAGAGGGGCATTATGGGTAGGTCTTTGCTGAGAGTTTTTGACTGGCGCGAGCTTGGAAACGGCGTATCAGATGTTCATCATGGTTCACTGTTGCAGTCATTACTCTTGGGTTATCCTGCGGGCAGGCTACCCCCAGTCGGCCAGAATTCCAAAGTCTAGGTCCGGTGTTGGCTGCTGTCGCCTCTTCCCTGACGTCAGAGCACCAGGCGTATAAAAGATGCAGCCGCCGCCATTTTCTTCAGTCTTTTCTTGCCGTGCGGTGCCCGAAGCAAAAGCAGTTCGCAAGTGCCGGTTGGCCGACTCCTAAGATTTTCAAATCCGAATTTCAGAACCGAAGTCTTCCCGTTGGGGAAACTTTTCTTGCTCCAGACCAATGTCAGAAAAAGTTAACAATTGTATTTCTTGTGGGAAGCAAATACTTCATAAGGATTTTCACTCTTACTGTATTCCTTGCCTAGGCCCTGATCACAACACTGCTAGCTGTCGCTTTTGTGCTAGATTTAACCAACGCACTATCAAGCATAGGTTCGATTTTGCATTTCATTACTTTGGCCAAAGATTTAATTATATAATGCCATCGGACCAGCCGACAACCGGAGTTTACAAAAAACGCAAGGAAAAGGACAAGGATAGGCATCCGAGGTCCAAAACCAACGATGAAGCCTCTACTAGGCCAGTCGCCGGTTCTCAGTGAGGCGCTTTCACAGCCCCTGGCGCCCACTACCTCAGAGCCACAGGCCGCTACTGACTCACATGTGGAGCCGACTGGGCCTCTGGATACTCAAGGTATTGGACACTTGGAAATCATTTCCTCAAATGGGTCTGGAGCCGCTGAGCAGGCATCGGCTTCTGAGGGTGTCTTCAGACCTACACAACTATATATTAAGCCATCCTCAGCTTCAAAGACTAAAGCAGCTCTAAAGACAACGAAACAAGTACATCACTCTCCTACTCAGACTTCCATGCCTAAAAAACAGATGCTCAAAATGGCTGAAGACCTAATTACTTTGATCAGGGGCTCCCACCCCCTCCTGATAAGAGGCCTAGGCAAGAGGCAGAGTATGATTCTTCTGATCAGGTATCTATTTCCTCTGATTCCTCTTCTGAACAGGATTACTCCATGCTTCCCTATGAGGATTCTGCTGCTGAAGAATCCATTCCTTCAGCCTCTCCTCCTGAGGATTATTCTTTTGGAGAAACCCTGCATACTATGAGGGAGCATTTCCACTGGGAGAGCCAAGATTATTCTGAATCTAAGAAAAGGCTCAGAGACTTTCTGCTTCTTCCTCAGCACAGACCCCTTGCTATTCCACCTGTTCTAGACATTGTAGATTATGTATTTTCAGAGTCCGGCCTGTCCCCCGACTCTTTAACCCCTGCACCTGCTAAGCCAGACAGATACTACAGGGTCCCGGATTCTCATAAATTCCTATATAAAAACCCTGCTGCTGACCCAGAAACTATATATCAGGGTCCCAAGGGGGTTAAAGCTTCCACTGCAAAAAAATCCTGTCCCCTCTGATAGGGATTCTAGGGCTCTAGACAGATGGGGGGAAAAAGTCTACACTTCTGCTACCCTGGCTGTTAGGGCTTAAATTGTCAGTTTCATATGCTTAAATATCAGCAATATTTAATGTCACTGCTTAAACAGAAAATGTTGACAAATACTGAATGTTCAGAGAACAAGGAATTGCAGGATTTATTGCATGCAACTGAACAAGTGGGAAAGTATACTTTACAATGTGGTTATGATTCACTGGAGGCCTCTTGCAGGGCCGCTGTTACAGGTTCTGTTATTAGAAGGCATGCTTGGTTAAAGGAACAGAATCTGCCTGATCATGTTAAAGCAAAATTATTAGATGCACCATTACAGCCTGATACTTTGTTTGGTACTAAAGCAGAAGTGGTGTTGAAAAAAATGGAGGATAAAGCAAAATTCATGCTGACAGTCAAGGATTTCTTACAGGTATAGCCACCCAGGTTTAGCAGGAACTGGCCTTCTAAAAATTGGTCCTTTCCAGTGTCAGACAGACCACAAAGAGGCAGATGCAGGCGTCCCAGTGGCAGATCTCAGCTCCAAGGCTCATACAGGCCTAAACAATGGGGTGCTCCTACCTCCAAAAGCGGAGAAGACAAATCACAACCTTACAGGAAACAGTCCCAATGACTTTCCTCTACCAGTTCCAAGCAGTTTTCTTTTGACAGCCCCCTTAGGGGGAAAACTAGCACTTTTTTCATCAACTTGGCAAATGGTTACCCAAGACAAATGGGTCCTGAACATAGTGTCCCAAGGCTACAGGTTCCATTTTCACACTCTACCAAGGTCAAAGGGCATGCCAGACCTGCCACACAATCAACGGGCAGAGGCACAAAAGCAAATTACAACCCTCATGGACATGAGGGCCATTTAGCAAGTACCACAACAAGAGCAGGGGCAAGGATTTTACTACAGACTTTTCCTAGTACCCAGGAAGGACAAAACCTGGAGACCAATACTAGACCTGTCTATACTAAATACGTTTCTGGAAGTTCCAAAATTCAAGATGTTGACTCTACAGCAGCTACTGCCCATGCTGGGCAAGAGGGCTTGGCTCGTAACTTTGGACCTAAAAGAGGCATACCTGCATGTCCCAATCAGACAATCTTGCAGAAGATACCTCAGATTCATAGCTGGCTCAATGCATTACCAATTCTCTGCACTGCCCTTTGACTTATCTACTGCACCCAGGGTCTTCACAAAATGCCTAGCACCAGTAATTGCGTTTTGCAGACAAAAAGGAATTCAAATATATGCCTACTTGGATGACTGCCTAATTCAAGCAGAGAACAAAGACACTCTTCTAAACCATCTGGCGTTTGTAAAAAGATTACTAATTGGCCTAGGGTACACAGTAAACAAAAAGAAATCAAAACTAATGCCCTGTCAAGAGATAATATTCCTGGGTGCAAGCTTAAATACAACTGCCCAGATAGCTTATCTCACGCCAGACAAGCAAAAGCAACTGACTACTTACTTCAAGAAATTGGCAACAAAACCCCACTTATCTGCAAGGAAAATCCTGCAGGCCTTGGGTTGCATGGCATCCTGCATTCTACTAATTCTATATGCCAGACTGCATATGAGGAAACTACAATTGTATCTGAAAAGTGTTTGGACTTAGCATTGCCACAGCCTGGAGACAGTAATTGCACTCATTCCCTGCCTACAACAGGAGTTTCGATGGTGGGCAGAAGCCTGTCACCACAACAAGGGTCTGTCATTCACTTTACCCACAGCCAGACAGACACTGACAAAGGATGCATCAGATTATGCCTGGGGGGCCCATATGGCAGGAAAATGTATTCAGGGCACATGACCTGCAAACCAAATGCATCTTCACGTCAATCAAAAAGAGATGCTAGCTGTTCAAAATGCCCTGACAGCTTTCAAGGACCTGCTTCATCCAGGACAGTTACTGATAAAGACAGACAACACTACAGTCATCTGGTACATAAACAAGCAGGGAGGTACACATTCCTACCCCCTCTGCAGACAAGCAATGACCTTATGGGACACAGCATTGGCTTTTCAAGTTCACCTGCAAGCAGAATTCCTGCCAGGAAAAACAAATACTCTGGCAGATGAACTAAGCAGAAACCTCATGGATCCCCATGAATGGAAACTGGATCCACAAGTCTTCAGCATGATAATAAGGAAATGGGGATGCCCAGACATAGATCTATTTGCCTCCCCTCACAACTGTCAATTGCAGAGATTTTGCACGAGGATTTATCACAAGTAAGCATGGAAAGTGGACGCCCTATCATTCAGCTGGAAAAATCTAACAGCATGTGCTTTTCCCCCACTGCCTCTCCTTCCCAGAGTACTCCTAAAGGTCAGACAAGAGAAGCCAAAAATGATACTGATTGCACCAGACTGGCCACGCCAGCACTGGTACCCAATCCTAAAGAGCTTGTCTCAAGGTCCAGCATGGATATTACCTCAAACTTCTCACTTGCTGACCCAACAAAACAATCAGATCCTGCACAGCTGTTAGAAAAATATGTATTTAAACAAATATAAAGTGCTAGTTTAAAAGCAAATAGTATGTAATGCATTTTATTCTATTTTACAATATGGCAGTAAGAATGATCTTACATGTAATTGCTTGAAGCTTTGGAGCTGCAGTGTGATTGAACTCTGACCCTGGCAGTAGCCAGCTCAGCAAGCTTATGTTTTTCACTAATGATTATCTGCTGGGTCAGGAAAATGAATGTATAAAGCATTGAAAATCTTTCTTCCCTCCTCTGAGATGGTTGGCCTTGTGAATGTTATCAGAGATAAAGCACAGCTGCTAAAAGTAATGTTGCGAGAAGAACAAAGAAGTATATTACAAGACTGAACTGACTATTGTATTCGAGCAGGACTGAAACCTTGAAAGAATAACATTTACAGAAAGACATTATAACTGACCAGGTGCTTTGCAAGGCTGTATTATTCTCATGGGAAAACTTTTAAAAAGTATAACATCAGCTTTTTCTTATGAATAGAATATTGTAGACTATAGTGATGTAGGTGTCCTGTGACTGACCACGTCAGTAAGGTGGGCACAGCTTGAATGTATGGTTACAAAATGTAGAACACTTCCTGTATCATGCCAGACAAAACTCTATACTTGTATTGTATGGTATTTTGCCTCCTGATGTACACTAGTAATGTTTTTTGCATCTGAGCCTTTTGTGTTGTCCTAATTTGTTTTTATTTAACAGTTTGGTCCATTCTTTGACCGGAAACCCTCGACAGCTACAGATCAGAGTGTACCGGTGGTCGAATACTGCGCAGGAGAAGCTACCGAAATGGTTCTTCTTGAAGCACAAAGACCTCCGACTGAATTGTCGTCTTGAGAGGCAGGCCACTTTTCTGATCTGTGGCCGAAGAGCGGTCTCGAACTGGTTGACCCAAGAGGCTCAGGTAGGAAGATTTTTGCCTTTTTTCTGTTTTAGATCAGGGACTAGGCTACAGTAAATGTTATTGTCATAGATTTGTTGTACAGATCAGGGACATAAGAAATTACTGTATATTTTGTCATAGATCAGGGAAACATAATAAGGTAGGCAGTTATTCTAGATAAACTGTGTAAGGAACAGAGATACCACGTGGTAAAAAAGGGTTACGTAACATTTTTCTTTTAACATGGGAAATCAGTGCACTAAAAAATCACGAGATCCGCCCCTAACTGATGACGCAAAATATATGCAATTACAACGAGCAGATAATGTAAGGTATTATACAAAATGGGTTAATAAATACGAATTTGATGGTAAATTAAATAGAATTTCGTTAGTTAAACTTTTAAAACAGCTTAAATCTGACGCAGAAGGTCAGGCAAAGAAACAACGGCAATTAGGCATTCCTCAGGCACATAGGTGGATTGAGGAAGTGAACCGAAGGGAACAGAAAATTAAAAATGCGAAAGCATTATTTTTAGACAAAGAGGATAATAATACAGTAATAGCGACGGCCCCTCCCCCTCCGCCCCCTCCAATACCTTTTTTAGGATATGAAGCAGGAGGACAGGCTAGTCCACCTCCACGTTATCCTGAAGTTGCAGGAGCATTAAAACCATTTGTTAAAGAACCTACTGAAACTAGGTCCCGGACACGTAAAACACTTAGGGACGCAGATTTATATCAAATAGGGAGAGACTCACTAGAAGAGAGTGAAGAAATCTGTCCACTAATCGAGGTACCAAACCCTCAGGCAGGACAGGAAGGGCAGGACCCAACTCTCCTAGTGTATAGACCATGGACACTGGAAGATATCCGGAAAGCTACAGAGGGAATCCCTCATCCGAAAATTAATTACACAAAGTTTTTACACGATTTACACGGTATGAGACTAAGTTACCATTTGAATGGGGAAGAAGTAGAAAGGGTAGTTAGACAGATTTTGGGTCCAGACTGGCACATGATTTGTGGCACCTGGAACTCTCGTGACGCACAACTTAAACCACTCCTACATAGTGACGCAGAATTAGACACCAGAGTGAAAGGTCTTACAGACCGAATTTCTGAAAAATGGAAACCTAGAGCAGATTGGACTTGCATTAACCAATGCATACAACAAGATAATGAAACTGTAGATGGGTACTATGGTAGATTGTTGGAATGCTTCAATAACCATAGTGGTATGCCTATTCCTGAAAGTCAGACACATGATAGCTCGTATGAACAGCAACTGAAAAATGCGTTTTTGAAAGGTTGCATTGCACCTATCAGCAGCTTTATTACAAACCAGTAAAACACAGTGCCTTCGACCAGGAATAACTCCTCAGACCAAATGGAGAAACTGTTTTATTCACAAAAACGCCATAAACGCTGCTTCACACAATTACGTTTTCGTCCCATCAGGACTTCATCAGACAAAATTTTAGTGCAAACAACTCTATTAAATACTCTTAACGTGTCAAATTAGTTAAAAATGAACCAATAAAAACACATACTTCAGTTCAAATTCACCAAATCAAATTGAATATATTCATTCATGAATATTCATTAGTTCAGATTTGTAAAAAGTGCATTAGTGCTTATAAAAACATTACCTACCTAAAATCTCTTTTTTTAACCAATAAATATTTAAAATACCTGTGTGTGTTTGTAAAATGTTTTAAAATCAATTAATCTGTACATAATAATGTTTCAAAAATGTGTATAAAAAGTTCATTCATTCTAACACCATTGATGTCATTTTAGTGTTACTTTAGTGTTTTACCCCCTCTAGTGACCTTTTGCTATTATTACAATTAAATTTTATTTGACTTTAACCTTAATAAGGACACTATGGATAAATAGTCGTTCAAGCCTGGTTCCTTTCCTGCTTCCAAGCTAACCTGCCACCACAATTCTTTACTTTCAAGGATGTCTTCCCATGGGCCTCCTCTAGTGTCCACTTTAATTTGCTCCAATACTAAAAACCTAAAACTATATCCATTGCATGTCTTACTGTGTTTAAAAAGAGCATTAGTTTCCTTGCCTCTGCTAATGTTATATGTATGCTCGTAAATTCTTTTTTTCAGACTTCTTTCTGTCTTCCCTATATAAAAAGATTGACATTTTTCACATACCACTAAATATACCACTCTATTGGAATCACAATTATAGAAACCCTTGCTTGTAATTTTTCTTCTTCTACTACAAATATAAACCTCATTTGTGTTCATAACATAAGGACACTGTTGACATTTACCACATTTGTAGGTTCCTTTCCTTTTGTTAGTTAATCCTAAATTATTGACTCCCACTTTTTCTATCATACTCTTCAAATTTGGCGCATTTTTATATATTATTTTAGGTTGTATCTTTTTAATTTCATCTATGTCAGTTAGTGTGGAGAAAGTATTCCATTCTCTTTCCAATACTTTCCTCAAATTCTTGTTTACCAAGTTGTATTCCACTACTAAACTCTTTTGATACCCTTTCACCATTTTTGTTTCTTCACTATTCTTTTCCCCTAAATGCCTATTTGAATCTATCCATTTTATGGGGTGAAATCTATTACTTCTTCCTTCCTCTACCTCCTTTCTCATTTTTTCCACAAAATCGTTTGGATACCCCCTATCCTTGACCATTTTTTCTAACTTTTCACATTCATCTGTAAAGTCAGCTTGATTACTGGTCATTCTAGAACCCCTTACAAACTGACCCTTCACAATGTTCTTCTTACAATGTAAGGGGTGTCCACTGTCATAGTGCAGGAAGGAATTAACATAGGTGTCTTTTCTATACACCTTAGTTTCAAATTGACCATCTTTTTTGTAAACTTCTACATCTAAATACTTTAAGGTCTCTAAACTAATAGTATGTGTGAATTTTAAAAAGTTAGTGTTATTAATATATTCGAATAATTCCATGAATGTTTCCTCTCCCCCCGTCCAAAACATGACTATATCGTCTAGGAACCTACGGTATAATAACTAGTGTTTATTAAACCCAGAATTTAGTACATATTTTTTCCTCCCATTTGCTTAAAACAATGTTTGCAAAGGTGGGTGCACATGCTGCACCCATGGACACACCTGTTGTCTGTTGGTAAAATTCACCTCCAAACATGATAAAGTTGTTTTTCAATACCATGTCCATGAATGCAACTGAGCTAATTTTTTCGTCTTGTGTCATCTTTTTATCATGAAATACACTCTCTTCAAACATCTCCATTCCTTCTTCATAAGGTATACTGGAAAACAAATCTATTATGTCTATAGTAATGAAAAGCAAGTTGTCTCTATAATATTCTGTCTTTAATTCCCTCAGGAAGTCCCATGAATCTTTTAAAATCACCTCTTTGTTCACCCAGATATGTTTTGTTTTTGAATCCACAAACTTGGCAAGTGGTGTTGTTTTCGACCCTTCAGCCGATACTATAGGTCGTAGTGGGGGATTCTCTAAGTTTTTATGAATTTTTGGTATTCCGAAAATTGTCGCAATTCTTGGTTTCTTTACTTCTAAGTATCTAAATGTTTTGTCATTAATGACTTTTTCAAGTACTAAATCTTGTATTGTCAAGTCAATTCTACTATAGGCTCTATTCAGTTCATTTTTAGAAACTGTTTTATACTTTGTTTCATCTCTCAAAATACCATTCATCTTTCCTTCATATATTATTTTATCCATTACTACTATCCCCCCCTCCCTTGTCTGGTTTCATTATTCTTATAGAGGTGTTACTTTTCAAATATTTTAACACTTTTTCTTCAAAATCCAAATTCTTATAGTGTGTGAATCTTTTTTTGTTGTTGTTGTTATAATTCTGGGTCTTTCTTACCTCCCTTTCCATTACCATTTCAAAATTTTTTATCTGGGGAATTAATGGTGGATTATAAGTGGATTTTCTAGTGAGGTTTCCTTCATTTGTATTATTTCTGTTGAAACCTGCTCTTGAGGCTAAAACTTCTAGATTTAATTTTCTTGTGAATAGTTTCACGTCTAATAAGGTATTTGTAATGTCTCCTCTGGTGAGGGGTATATATTTCAACCCTTTGCTGAACAAATTAAAATGACCTTTTGTTAACACTAAACTGCTAAAATTATAAATAGTCATGTTTTGGACGGGGGGAGAGGAAACATTCATGGAATTCTTCGAATATATTAATAACACTACTAACTTTTTAAAATTCACACATACTATTAGTTTAGAGACCTTAAAGTATTTAGATGTAAAAGTTTACAAAAAAGATGGTCAATTTGAAACTAAGGTGTATAGAAAAGACACCTATGTTAATTCCTTCCTGCACTATGACAGTGGACACCCCTTACATTGTAAGAAGAACATTGTGAAGGGTCAGTTTGTAAGGGGTTCTAGAATGACCAGTAATCAAGCTGACTTTACAGATGAATGTGAAAAGTTAGAAAAAATGTTCAAGGATTAGGGGGTATCCAAAAGATTTTGTGGAAAAAATGAGAAAGGAGGTAGAGGAAGGAAGAAGTAATAGATTTCACCCCATAAAAGGGATAGATTCAAACAGGCATTTAGGGGAAAAGAATAGTGAAGAAACAAAAATGGTGAAAGGGTATCAAAAGAGTTTAGTAGTGGAATACAACTTGGTAAACAAGAATTTGAGGAAAGTATTGGAAAGAGAATGGAATACTTTCTCCACACTAACTGACATAGATGAAATTAAAAAGATACAACCTAAAATAATATATAAAAATGCGCCAAATTTGAAGAGTATGATAGAAAAAGTGGGAGTCAATAATTTAGGATTAACTAACAAAAGGAAAGGAACCTACAAATGTGGTAAATGTCAACAGTGTCCTTATGTTATGAACACAAATGAGGTTTATATTTGTAGTAGAAGAAGAAAAATTACAAGCAAGGGTTTCTATAATTGTGATTCCAATAGAGTGGTATATTTAGTGGTATGTGAAAAATGTCAATCTTTTTATATAGGGAAGACAGAAAGAAGTCTGAAAAAAAGAATTTACGAGCATACATATAACATTAGCAGAGGCTAGGAAACTAATGCTCTTTTTAAACACAGTAAGACATGCAATGGATATAGTTTTAGGTTTTTAGTATTGGAGCAAATTAAAGTGGACACTAGAGGAGGCCCATGGGAAGACATCCTTGAAAGTAAAGAATTGTGGTGGCAGGTTAGCTTGGAAGCAGGAAAGGAACCAGGCTTGAACGACTATTTATCCATAGTGTCCTTATTAAGGTTAAAGTCAAATAAAATTTAATTGTAATAATAGCAAGAGGTCACTAGAGGGGGTAAAACACTAAAGTAACACTAAAATGACATCAATGGTGTTAGAATGAATGAACTTTTTATACACATTTTTGAAACATTATTATGTACAGATTAATTGATTTTAAAACATTTTACAAACACACACAGGTATTTTAAATATTTATTGGTTAAAAAAAGAGATTTTAGGTAGGTAATGTTTTTATAAGCACTAATGCACTTTTTACAAATCTGAACTAACGAATATTCATGAATGAATATATTCAATTTGATTTGGTGAATTTGAACTGAAGTATGTGTTTTTATTGGTTCATTTTTAACTAATTTGACATGTTAAGGGTATTTAATAGAGTCGTTTTCACTAAAATTTTGTCTGATGAAGTCCTGATGGGACGAAAACGTAATTGTGTGAAGCAGTGTTTATGGCGTTTTTGTGAATAAAACAGTTTCTCCATTTGGTCTGAGGAGTTATTCCTGGTCGAAGGCACAGTGTTTTACTGGTTTCTGGGTTTCGTTGGAGTGCCTAGCACAGACTATTTCGTGTTTTTGGTATTGGCGTGTTTTGACCAGGGACACTCAACTTTCGTCGTAAAGATGAGCTCTGAAGGACAGGAGGAAGTGGGCGAATCTAGAAAGCTGATTGGCCAATTATCGGAGCTTATCGACTTGCTCACGCCTCTCTGCCAAAATTTGCTTTCAAGTGGAAATAACGCTCGGTCGGAAGCTAACGGAAGCGTGAAGCAAGTTGGCAACAAACAAAAAAGAAAAAGGGAGCTTATTGGCGATTGGGATGTGGCCGGCGACCTTGGAGACTTTAATTTCACCAATTTTGATCCAGGAGAGACACCGAGGGTTTTTAATTTAGAGGCAGAGGAAGCGGAGCAAGACAACTTTGATTTTGCTAACATTGGTGCTGGTGCGAGGTCAGGACATTCCTCTGAAGCACTTAAAGGTACTGTAACTAATAATGTGACAACCAACACATGGTTGAACAAAGAGTATTGTTTTAAAATGGACATTAATGAGAACTTGGGGGCTAAGAAAAAGTATAAAAATGGGGAAGGAGATTCATACATTGTGAAGCTAAATAAACTGCATACAATGATGTTGAAGTTCAGAACTTATACTATTCTCTAATGCCTACCTAACAGAATGTTTAACTA
The DNA here is from genome assembly GCF_019279795.1 of Protopterus annectens. Taxonomy (NCBI): domain Eukaryota; kingdom Metazoa; phylum Chordata; order Ceratodontiformes; family Protopteridae; genus Protopterus; species Protopterus annectens. Next base: position 638,440,602 of record NC_056739.1, on the reverse strand, counting down.
AAGAAATAGTCCCTAAGGGACTAAGAGTTTACAAGTACCCAAATAACGTGGAAAAAGGGTCTATTTTTCATGAGAGCCTGATGAAAGTATTCAACAAATGTGGTTTAGAGATAGTTAAGCTGATTATAGAAGAAAATGATAGAAAACAGCTTGTGTTGAAAAAAGAAATTGATGAATTAGATGCATGTATTAAGAAAGACTTGATTTATGGAATCAAAGAGGAGAAAGAAAAATATTTTAAGGTGAGGAAAGACATTGATGGAAAATGTGAAGACATTATCCAAAGGAAAATGGGTAAACTAAAGAGGGATATTAGTGAATATGATACTAATACTAGTTACCCTAGTATACCCCTACACAAAGGAGGCAAATCCACTGACCTTTCTAACTATCGCCCTATAGCACTATTATCTCCACTAGCTAAAATCATGGAAAAATGTATACATAAACAACTACTTAACCATCTCCTTCAAAACAACCTACTAGCTAACACCCAACATGGATTTAGACCTTCACATAGTACCACTACTGCACTACTTTCCTTTACCAACACCATCAACTGTAACCGTAATAACAACAAACTAACCTCTTCTCTTTTTCTAGACCTGTCTAAAGCTTTTGACATGGTCAACCATACACTTCTTCTTCACATATTAAAATCCCTTGCCTTACATTTCTCTTCCTTAACCTGGTTCTCATCCTATCTTGAAAACCGACAACAAGCAGTACTATGGAAAAATTCTCTATCTGCTCTACTACCCATCTCTAGGAGTACCTCAAGGATCTATACTAGGCCCACTCTTATTCTCTATCTTTATCAATGATCTTCAATCATCTATCCAAAACACTACCTGTATACAATATGCAGATGATTCCACAATTATTTGCACAGCCTCCAATCTGAACTACAGTCACTGACACAATCTACCTTTTCTACCATCGAACAGTGGTTCTCTAAAAGATGTCTACTACTCAACCCCAAGAAAACAAAACTTTACTATTCTCACCTACCCACAAATCTTCTCTACTAAACTTTACTATTACCACTAGTGACAACTCCGTCATCTCCCCTGACTCCACTACCAAACTGCTTGGTGTCACTATTGATAATAATCTCAGCTATGATTATCACATCAATAACACTATAAAGCAGTTAATAAAAATTAAACCCTTCCTTACTCCAGAATCACGGACCACCTTAGCACAATCACATCTTATCTCTACCCTTCTGTATGCTTCCTCCATCTACACCAACCTCTCTAAAAGCAACCTTAGGAAACTGACTACATCCTACCACAACATAGCACGTTTTGCTACAGCATCTCAGTATAGAACACACCACTGTATTAACCTAAAACAGTTACACTGGTTGGAACTTCCTAATAAACTTATCTATCAACAACTAGTATTAACACATAACATTCTATATCAACCATCTAAGACACCTGCTCTGAGTAACCTCTTGACCCCTATAATAACTTGAAACAACTGCGCCGCCGAAAAGCTACAAGTCAACACCACCAGGATCACAAATTCTGCAGGTAACTGCCTTTTCTCCAACTCTGTAGGCAAAGATGGAATAACCTCCCTCACACATTACTGCTCTTGGCTCCTTACATCTTTTTAAAAACATCTTTTTACATCTGACCAACTTCTGGCTTTGTCTTGTACCAACCCAGACTAATCTACATTATTCTTTTACTATCAGAATTTCTAATTTCAAAACTAGCTTTCTCTGTCAACACAAATGACATTACAACTGTATGACTATACTATTTCTATTGCTCTCAAAAAAAAAAAAAAAAAAAAAAAAAAAAATGTAGTTGTCTGTTATAATTATGTATATACATTTTAAAATGAGTAATTACCCTATTCTCATACAATAGTACTGTAAACAATTAATGCCTTTCTCAATACGTACATATTACCATATGTTTGTATTACTTTATCTAATCTAATATGTATGCATTGTTGCCCACTGTCTGAGTTTCTCACATTTATTTTAATTGTTTAATCTCTATTACCTTATTTTAATCTGTGGAGCTTTTCTCCCCGGGCCTCCACTGAAAATGGAAATTATCCAGCTGGACTAGCCCGGTCAACAAATGTAAAATAAAATAAATAAATAAATAAATACCCTGTCCCCCCACCAGTCAAATTAGACAAAAGTAATTATAGAGGGAAATGGAATAATTACAGAGAGGATAGTAAATGGTACAATGGAAATTATGAGGAAGAGTTTCCCCCATTAGAACGAGATGGAAGGAGACAGGATTCTATACATTTTGAGTCAAGAAATTTTTACATGGGGGGGGTGGGACAGTATCAATATGTACCCCAGCTCAAACAGAATTAGATCAAACACAAGAAATTACTGAGGTAGATCACATTAGGAATACATATCAAGATTTTACTATTTATAATTTTAGCAGTTTAGTGTTAACAAAAGGTCATTTTAATTTGTTCAGCAAAGGGTTGAAATATATACCCCTCACCAGAGGAGACATTACAAATACCTTATTAGACGTGAAACTATTCACAAGAAAATTAAATCTAGAAGTTTTAGCCTCAAGAGCAGGTTTCAACAGAAATAATACAAATGAAGGAAACCTCACCAGATAATCCACTTATAATCCACCATTAATCCCCCAGATAAAAAATTTTGAAATGGTAATGGAAAGGGAGGTAAGAAAGACCCAGAATTATAACAACAACAACAACAAAAAAAGATTCACACACTATAAGAATTTGGATTTTGAAGAAAAAGTGTAAAAATATTTGAAAAGTAACACCTCTATAAGAATAATGAAACCAGACAAGGGAGGGGGGATAGTAGTAATGGATAAAATAATATATGAAGGAAAGATGAATGGTATTTTGAGAGATGAAGCAAAGTATAAAACAGTATCTAAAAATGAACTGAATAGAGCCTATAGTAGAATTGACTTGACAATACAAGATTTAGTACTTGAAAAAGTCATTAATGACAAAACATTTAGATACTTAGAAGTAAAGAAACCAAGAATTGCGACAATTTTCGGAATACCAAAAATTCATAAAAACTTAGAGAATCCCCCACTACGACCTATAGTATCGGCTGAAGAGTCGAAAACACCACTTGCCAAGTTTGTGGATTCAAAAACAAAACATATCTGGGTGAACAAAGAGGTGATTTTAAAAGATTCATGGGACTTCCTGAGGGAATTAAAGACAGAATATTATAGAAACGACTTGCTTTTCATTACTATAGACATAATAGATTTGTTTTCCAGTATACCTTATGAAGAAGGAATGGAGATGTTTGAAGAGAGTGTATTTCATGATAAAAAGATGACACAAGACGAAAAAATTAGCTCAGTTGCACTCATGGACATGGTATTGAAAAACAACTTTATCATGTTTGGAGGTGAATTTTACCAACAGACAACAGGTGTGTCCATGGGTGCAGCATGTGCACCCACCTTTGCAAACATTGTTTTAAGCAAATGGGAGGAAAAATATGTACTAAATTCTGGGTTTAATAAACACTGGTTATTATACCGTAGGTTCCTAGACGATATAGTCATGTTTTGGACGGGGGGAGAGGAAACATTCACGGAATTCTTCGAATATATTAATAACACTACTAACTTTTTAAAATTCACACATACTATTAGTTTAGAGACCTTAAAGTATTTAGATGTAGAAGTTTACAAAAAAGATGGTCAATTTGAAACTAAGGTGTATAGAAAAGACACCTATGTTAATTCCTTCCTGCACTATGACAGTGGACACCCCTTACATTGTAAGAAGAACATTGTGAAGGGTCAGTTTGTAAGGGGTTCTAGAATGACCAGTAATCAAGCTGACTTTACAGATGAATGTGAAAAGTTAGAAAAAATGTTCAAGGATTAGGGGATATCCAAAAGATTTTGTGGAAAAAATGAGAAAGGAGGTAGAGGAAGGAAGAAGTAATAGATTTCACCCCATAAAAGGGATAGATTCAAACAGGCATTTAGGGGAAAAGAATAGTGAAGAAACAAAAATGGTGAAAGGGTATCAAAAGAGTTTAGTAGTGGAATACAACTTGGTAAACAAGAATTTGAGGAAAGTATTGGAAAGAGAATGGAATACTTTCTCCACACTAACTGACATAGATGAAATTAAAAAGATACAACCTAAAATAATATATAAAAATGCGCCAAATTTGAAGAGTATGATAGAAAAAGTGGGAGTCAATAATTTAGGATTAACTAACAAAAGGAAAGGAACCTACAAATGTGGTAAATGTCAACAGTGTCCTTATGTTATGAACACAAATGAGGTTTATATTTGTAGTAGAAGAAGAAAAATTACAAGCAAGGGTTTCTATAATTGTGATTCCAATAGAGTGGTATATTTAGTGGTATGCGAAAAATGTCAATCTTTTTATATAGGGAAGACAGAAAGAAGTCTGAAAAAAAGAATTTACGAGCATACATATGACATTAGCAGAGGCTAGGAAACTAATGCTCTTTTTAAACACAGTAAGACATGCAATGGATATAGTTTTAGGTTTTTAGTATTGGAGCAAATTAAAGTGGACACTAGAGAAGGCCCATGGGAAGACATCCTTGAAAGTAAAGAATTGTGGTGGCAGGTTAGCTTGGAAGCAGGAAAGGAGCCAGGCTTGAACGACTATTTATCCATAGTGTCCTTATTAAGGTTAAAGTCAAATAAAATTTAATTGTAATAATAGCAAGAGGTCACTAGAGGGGGTAAAACACTAAAGTAACACTAAAATGACATCAATGGTGTTAGAATGAATGAACTTTTTATACACATTTTTGAAACATTATTATGTACAGATTAATTGATTTTAAAACATTTTACAAACACACACAGGTATTTTAAATATTTATTGGTTAAAAAAAGAGATTTTAGGTAGGTAATGTTTTTATAAGCACTAATGCACTTTTTACAAATCTGAACTAATGAATATTCATGAATGAATATATTCAATTTGATTTGGTGAATTTGAACTGAAGTATGTTTTTATTGGTTCATTTTTAACTAATTTGACATGTTAAGGGTATTTAATAGAGTCGTTTGCACTAAAATTTTGTCTGATGAAGTCCTGATGGGACGAAAACGTAATTGTGTGAAGCAGCGTTTATGGCGTTTTTGTGAAGAAAACAGTTTCTCCATTTGGTCTGAGGAGTTATTCCTGGTCGAAGGCACTGTCTTTTACTGGTTTCTGGGTTTCGTTGGAGTGCCTAGCACAGACTATTTCGAGCTTTATTACAAAGCATATGATAGATCATCGAACAAGTAGGCTACAAGCCTTACTTGAGTATGCTAGACATGCTGAAAGACACTTTAATAGTAAAAAGAAAAAGAAGACACAGGTCTTCACAGCAGAAGACGGAGCAGAGGTCTTCGTTGTACAGGGGGGTAAAAAAGGTAAGAAAAATACTCAGGGCAATAAACAGTCTGACAAAAGGTCAGAGGATTTTGAAGAGAGAAAAAAAAAGGTGAGTGCTTTAAGTGCGGTAAGAAAGGACATTTAGCAAGGGATTGCAGGCTAAATAAAAAGGCGACTACAGAAGATAAAGATAAAGGTGATGAAGACTGACTATATGATAGTGATGACAATCAAAAATCATCAGGACAGGTTAAGAGACAAAGGACAAATGTAAATGTAGTGGAAGGAATAGAGGAAGTGCAAGCAGATGTAGAGGATGGAGAAAGTGAAGTTTTAGGCTTAGCATTATTGAGCTTGGAGCTCTATTTGGCAGACACAAAACCAGAAGTTACACTTCTGGTGGAAGGAAGGGAAGTGAAATTCTTGTGTGACTCAGGAGCGTCACAAACTTTGATACACCCTTCAAAGTTACCAGAACACTCTGAATCACCTGACTATATATTAGTGAAAGCAGCAAATGGACAGCTATATAGGGAGCCACTCTCCCATGATATAGCAATAACTGACCCAGTTTCAGGTATGACTCAGAAAAGTAAAATTATAGTTTCTGCAAAATGTCCAGTAAACTTACTGGGAAGAGACCTTATGCAGATATTTGGCATAGCAGTAGTTCCTACTATGCAGGGTATGGAAGCACAAAGACAAATGGATACTTTTGTGGTGCGATCGGAGGGTGAAACTTTTTACTGGTACAGCCAGGATCTAGTTACGAGTGGTCCAGGGGCAGTAACCGAGGAACTGATGAATGTAGCCATCAGTAAGGTCCCCTCCCTTGACAATGACCAACAGCATTTGTTACATTGTACTCTATACTACTGTAGTATGCCAGGACCTGATAAGGAATATGAGCAAGAATTGTTAAAAAATCCTGCTAACAGATTAGTATTACGAACCTTATATTGGGATACTGAGGGAAACAGTGTTGTAAGCTGTTCACTACCACAGGAATTCATGAAACTGTACAAATCTAATAGACTGCCACATGTCAGCTTGACAAAAAGCAAAGATGTGAGATGGGCAGATTTAGGAGAAAAAGTAACAAAATGGGAAAAACAAGCTGATTTAGAATTATCAGAACAGGGAGTACAAAAACAGAAATTGAATTGGCTAACACAGACACGACCAGCTGTACACTTACAAAATAGTGAAGACAGCTGATTAGCATTCTTGTTAGAAGAAGAAGAAAAAGCCTTGTGCGATATACCAACCATTCTTTGGTCAACAGGTAAATCAGATGTAGGACTTATTCGAACAGCAGGACCAGTAACCATTACACCAAAATCGGCATTTAGACCACAAAAAAGACAATATCCCTTGAGGAAAGATGCAGAGCAAGGAATTAAGCCTATAATAGCAGCATTACTCAAGGAAGGAGTACTGGTAGAATCTCTAGATTCACCATGTAATACCCCTCTATTTCCTGTTAAAAAAGCAAACGGGGAATGGCGGATGGTACAGGATTTACAAGCCGTAAACAATGCAATAATACCCAGAGCACCTACGGTGCCAGATCCACACACTTTGTTGAACGATTTGAAGCCACAACAGAAATATTTTACTGTGGTAGATATAAGCAATGCTTTCTTTTCAATACCTATACATCCTGATAGCCAGTATTGGTTTGCATTTACATTTCAAGATAAAAGATATACCTATACTCGGCTACCGCAGGGATATTGTGAAAGTCCAACGATATTTGCACAAGAAATGGCTAGCAACCTGGCAGGATTTACTCCACCAGGAGGTAGTCAGATTCTACTTTATGTAGATGACATCTTGCTGGCAGCCCCCACCCAACAGCAATGCAGAGAAGATACAATAGCATTATTGAAATTTTTAGCAGCACAAGGACATAAAGTAAACAAAAGTAAGTTACAACTTTGGAGAAAACAGGTTAGATACCTAGGATATGTAATATCCAATGAAGGTAGGATACTAGACGAAGATAGAAAAACAGCGATTTTACAGGCACCTAAACCAACAACCAAGAAGGAGATGATGTCCTTCTTGGGAACGACTAATTTTTGTCGAAGTTGGATATCAAACTATGCTTTAGAATCTGCTCCATTGGCTGATTTGATATATAAAACACCAATAGCAGCACAAGATGTATTACAATGGACACCTGAAGCAGAAACAGCTTTCTGCAGACTAAAACAATTGATAGCTTCATCATTAGTTTTAGGACTTCCAAATTACCACAAAAGATTTTTCCAAACCGTAGATTGTAAACAGGGATACATGACGTCAGTTCTGACGCAACAGCATGGGAGTAAGCAACGCCCCATAGCTTACTATTCATCACAGTTAGATCCAGTGGCAAGATCATTGCCTCACTGTGTGCAAGCAGTAGTCGCAGCTGCAATGGCAGTACAGGCTTCGGCCTCAGTGGTATTATTCCACCCTCTCACTCTGAGAGTGCCTCATGCAGTCGCGATAATTTTACTGCAAGAGAAAATAGCATATCTATCTCCTGCTAGACATCTTTCTTGTATGACCATACTGCTGAGCCAACCTCATATGGTAATTGAACGTTGTACAACATTAAATCCATCAACGTTACTTCCGACTCCTGTGGATGGCACACTACACAGTTGCCTGCAGGAAATTGAGCAAATAACTTTGCCCAGACAAGACCTCACTGATATGCCCTTGGATGATGCCGAGGTGACATTTTATGTGGACGGTTCATGCAGAAAGGGTCCTACAGGGAAGAATCTAGTAGGGTATGCAGTAGTCACAGATACAGAGATTTTAGAAGCCCAACCCTTACAGCATAACCTGTCTGCTCAAGCAGCAGAATTGATAGCCTTGACACGGGCTTGCACTCTAGCGAAAGACAAATGTGTGAACATATATAGTGACAGTCAGTATGCTTTCTCTACAGTGCATGTTTTTGCGCAGCAATGGAAAAATAGGGGAATGATAACCAAACCGATTAATCATGCGCAACTTATTTTGAACTTATTAGAGTCTATTCAGTTACCTACCAAAGTAGCTATTTGTAAATGTGTAGCTCATACAAAACAACAGGATTCGATTTCAAAAGGTAATGCATGAGCTGATGCAGCTGCAAAGCAAGCAGCCTCAGACTCAGAAACTTTACTCTTGAATGAGGAATTACAACCCTCTGAGATTTTAGATTTAGAAATGTTGAAAACAATGCAGACATTGACTACAAAAGCTGAGAAACAGAAATGGGAGAGACGAGGTGCAATCCTCGAAAATGGACTGTACATCTCCAAAGAGAAAAAGCCAATATTGCCATCTAATTTATTTAGATATGCAGCTTTGTTGAGCCATGGGCAGAGCCATGTCTCAACAGGGGGGATGGTACAGTTAGTAAATCGAATATTCCAAACATATGGATTCACGAACTTTACACAAAAATTTTGTGCAGCATGTCATATTTGTAACAAACATCATGCACAAGGAGCATTCAAACCCAAGCAAGGGAGTTTTCCTATACCACCATATCCGTTCCATACTATCTGTATGGATTTCATAGAACTGAGCAAGTGTGAAGGGAAAAAATACTGTTTAGTAATTATAGACATGTTTTCCAAATGGGTAGAAGCTTTTCCTACTAAAAATCCGGATGCAGCAACAGTGGCAAAAGCCCTAATAAAAGAAATAATTCCTAGATTTGGCATACCGGAAAGAATCTATAGTGACAATGGGACACACTTTGTTAATCAGACAATTCAGCAACTTGGGAGATTCTTTGGGATCTCCTTAAAGAATCATTGTGCTTACCACCCACAGTCTGCAGAACTGGTGGAAAGGTACAATGGAATTTTAAAAAGCAAGTTGAGGAAGTTAATGAATGAAACACAGAAAAATTGGATTTGCTGTTAGCCTTTGGCACTGCTGAGCATGAGAACAGTTCCAAATGTAAAGGGTTTGACCCCCTTTGAAGTGATATTTGGAAGGGCATATTATGTGCCACAGTGGAGAGCTCTCATGCCTGCAGAGCTAGAGGCTGACAGCTCATTAGCTAATTACATGAGGAAATTGTTAACAAATAAAACTGTTTTGCAGTTGAACTCTTTTTCAGATAAGGAACAGACCAGACCATTAGAAGCGGTGCTGACCCCTGGGTCCTGGGTGTGGCTGAAGGTCATAAAGAAGAAGAACTGGACAAGCCCGAAGTGGGAAGGTCCATACCAGGTACTGTTGGCGACGCCTACTGCAGTCAAAGTTGCTGAGAGGTCGTCCTGGGACCACCTGACGCACTGTAAACCAGTAAAGAATTTTCAGCTTGATAAACATTTTGTGACTGATACACAACAAAGGCAGGATGGCCAAGAGCAAAATGAGTAAAAATACAAACCAACCCCGAAGATATTGTTTAACCATCTTGCTAACTATACATCTATTGACTATGTTTGTGGTGACTTTCCTTTTGTTGTGGTTTTTCCTGCATATAACCATACAAATGAAAGTGGAGAAACGTGATGAACTGTCTATAGACTGGCATCCAAACTTTAACACATACCTAGCTATGAAGCGTGTATATGTAGAGACTATGAACGTTTCAAACTACTGGGTTTGTACTGCTATACCAACAGCATATGGAGGACTGTTGATGTCCGCTGTCCCCTTGGGGATAAATGAGACTTGGGAAAATTTACTTTTCGATACAGGTTCTGTGAGATCACAGGACAAGATTGCATTGTATTTGCCTATTACACAGAGAGGAATTGTTTGTTTCTATAAAAATGATACACTCCAAGTAGGTTGGAGTAACTGTAACATAACTGTATCTTATAAATGCTATATTAAGGCTAAAGATAAAACTACTAGTTGTAGCACAAATTATGATTCATATTTGAGCTTAATGAAAACAACAATAAAAGATGTGCAGAGAAATCCTGAATTGCATAAACAATTGTCTGTTATAGACAAGAAAATGTTTCATTCAGAGTTAACTCGCATCAGTACTAAAGTAGAAAACTGTTATTTTGTTTGTGGGGAAAAAGGCATACAAATGGCTACCTGAGAATTGGTCCGGCAGTTGTTTTTTGGGTTATCTGGTTCCAGCTATAAGGCATACTGCAGAATTACCTCTAGGTAAGATACAAAAAGTAAGAGATGTAGCTCGAAAAACTGGGAATTCAGTCGAAAAACCTGCAAATCCAGTGGGTAAAATCGAAGCTGGTTGGAAGGATCATCCATCCGTGAAAGATAAAGAAAAATTAACTCATATGGACTTGAGTGACAGTGTTATATCCTGGGCTGGAATATTCCCAGCCTATGGAGCAGTCAAATCAATCTGGGAGCTGAGAAAATTGTCAAAGCTTCTCGAAGTAATGAGTAATGCAACTTTTTCCGCTCTCGAACTTGTGACTGATGAACTGAATGCAATGAGAACTGTTGTGCTACAAAATCGAATGGCTCTTGACTTCACCCTAGCGGCGAGAGGTGGTACGTGTGCGCTTATCAAAGAAGAATGCTGTGCGTTCATACCAGACAATCGGCATGAGATAAATGATCACCTAGAGGTAATACAGCAGGTATCGGCCATGACTGAACCAGGCCCAAACCCACTGACGAACTTTTTCCAGAGTCTATTTGGTGGGTGAGGTTCAATCCTAATGAATATTCTGATTGCTATTTGTGTTGTTCTGCTCTTATTAGGAGCATGTGTCTGTTGTGGGATTCCCTGTATGAAAAGATTAGTCAGAGAATTTGTTGATATATCTGTAACTGAGACTTTGTACCAAGACATTGAATTGGATCTATTGGTTCCAAATGAAATTCTTTCCAAAATATAAACCAAATGACTTGCCTAGTTAAAAGTCCTAAAAGGAGAAGGCTTGGGAACGATATGATAATGTTTATGTTTCTGAATAGAATAAAAAGTATTAAAAGGGAGGAAAATGTTAGAAAAATATGTATTTAAACAAATATAAAGTGCTAGTTTAAAAGCAAATAGTATGTAATGCATTTTATTCTATTTTACAATATGGCAGTAAGAATGATCTTACATGTAATTGCTTGAAGCTTTGGAGCTGCAGTGTGATTGAACTCTGACCCTGGCAGTAGCCAGCTCAGCAAGCTTATGTTTTTCACTAATGATTATCTGCTGGGTCAGGAAAATGAATGTATAAAGCATTGAAAATCTTTCTTCCCTCCTCTGAGATGGTTGGCCTTGCGAATGTTATCAGAGATAAAGCACAGCTGCTAAAAGTAATGTTGCGAGAAGAACAAAGAAGTATATTACAAGACTGAACTGACTATTGTATTCGAGCAGGACTGAAACCTTGAAAGAATAACATTTACAGAAAGACATTATAACTGACCAGGTGCTTTGCAAGGCTGTATTATTCTCATGGGAAAACTTTTAAAAAGTATAACATCAGCTTTTTCTTATGAAAAGAATATTGTAGACTATAGTGATGTAGGTGCCCTGTGACTGACCACGTCAGTAAGGTGGGCACAGCTTGAATGTATGGTTATAAAATGTAGAACACTTCCTGTATCATGCCAGACAAAACTCTATACTTGTATTGTATGGTATTTTGCCTCCTGGTGTACACTAGTAAAGTTTTTTGCATCTGAGCCTTTTGTGTTGTCCTAATTTGTTTTTATTTAACAACAGCCAACTCAGAACCTTAAATCTGGCAGCATGGCGGATAATGTAGCCATTCAGAACACTCCACTTTCAAAGGCTGTTATGGATGTTATCTTGGAGGCCAGGAGGCCCAGTACCAGAAAATCTTATGCAGAAAAATGGAAGAGATTCTGTGCTTGGAACCAGGAACAAGGCATTGACACGTCTGTACCAAATATACCTCAGATTTTACATTACCTAACTGAGATGCTGAACAAAGGCCTTTCTTTCTCATCAATTAGGATTCATGCCTCTGCAATTTCAGCCCATTACAATATGGAACCACCTATCTTTTCTCATCCTTTAATAAGGCAGTACCTCAGAGGGGCCAAAAACATTAGGCCTCCAAGGAGAGCACCAATTCGGGCCTGGGACTTCAATTATGTTTTGGAAAAACTCACACTGCCTCCTTTCGAGCCAGCATCAACAGCAGATATAAAATTCTTATCCTGGAAAACAGCTCTGCTCCTAGCAATAATCTCTGCAAGGCGAGTCTCAGAGTTACAACCACTCATGGCTATGGAACCTTTCATCATTTTTCATTCAGACAGGGTTTCTCTGAGGACAAACCCTACATTTATGCCTAAGGTAGTGTCCAGTGTGGCCCTCAACCAAACCATTCACTTGCCTACCTTTTACCCAAATCCACAGAACAAGGATGAGAAAATTCTGCATTCTTTGGGCATACACAGGCAGTTACGCTTCTACTTGGACAGAACTAAAGCTTTCAGAAAGACTGACAACTTTTAGTGTCATATGCTGCAGGATCACAAGCAAAGGCTATCCCAAAACAGAATATTTCTAAATGGATAGGCACTTGCATCCATTTCTGCTATTTTCAACATGGCAAATCAGTGCCTAATGGGCATTAGGCCTCATTCCACCAGAGCAACAGCCACTTCACCAGCCTTCCTCGGAGGAGTACCAACCAAAGATATCTTAGAGGCTGCAACATGGAGTTCAGTGCACACCTTTACAAAACACTACCACTTGCCTCTCTACTCTAAGTCCAGAGCAGGCTTTGCCACTGCAGTTCTGCAGGGCCTCATAGCCTCTCCTAATCCTATTTAGCCCAGCCACCCATCCTCAGCTTTGGGATTCTACCCAAGAGTAATGACTGCAACAGTGAAACACGATGAACAGAGTACAGTTGTATACCTACCATAAATGTAGATGTTCGAGTGTATTCACTGTTGCAGTCCAGGTTACCCACCCACCATCCCCCTTCTCTTTGCTGGGACTTATCTGCACTTCTCTATCCTATACAACCTTTTTGGTGTATTTGCTTGTAGATGAAGGAAATGTTATTTTTGTGCATGCATTTCTTATTGGCATATTTTTCAGCCTACCAATTTGGGGCACCTGACATCTCTGGCAAGAAAAACTAAAGAAAATGGCGTCGGCTGCATCTTTTATACCCCTGGCGCTCTAACGTCAGGGAAGAGGCGACAGCAGCCGACGCCGGACCTAGACTTTGGAATTCTGGCCGACTGGGGGTAGCCTGCCAGCAGGAATACCCAAGAGTAATGACTGCAACAGTGGATGCACTCGAACATCTACATTTATGGTAGGTATACAATTGTACTTTCTGAGGACGGAACCAAGGTCCTAATGGTAATGAATAAACAAAAATTTACATCATCAAATCATTACTTGCACAGTACAACCCATGGGCAACTAAAGCAGTGAGAACATCACTGGCAGACTACAACCCATGGGTTACTGAAGCAGTGAGAACATCAGTGGCACAGTACAACCCATGGGCGACTGAAGCAGTGAGAAAGTACAGTTGTGTACACTTACCATGAGTGCATTCACTGTTGCAGTCATCACATTTGGGTTACCTGCCTGCAGGTAGCCCTCAGCTGGCCTGAATACCAGAGTCTTCGGATTTCTACATCGGATGCTGTCGCGTCTTCCATGACGTCAGGTCGGCAGGGGTATAAAACATACAGTTGATGCCACTACCTCAGTTTTTCTTGCCCCAGATGTCAGGTGCCCCCACAATGGGAAGCAATTATATGGTATGGAACGCCCCCAGCAAAAAGCAAATACACAGTATAATATATACCAAACAAAAAGGAAAGGTAGAGCCAAGAGAAGTCTGGGGGTTGAAGGGAGGGTAGCCAGGACTGCAAAAGTGAATACACTCGAACATCTACATTTATGGTAAGTGTACGCAACTGTACTATGTTCTTCGTGTTTCACTGTTGCAGCCATCACATTTGGGTTGATTCCCAAAGCTAAGGAAGGGTGGAGGTAGTTAAAGAGCTTTGGGGCTAGCAATCAGGCCCTGTAAGATTGCTGTGGCATATCCAGCTCTGGATTTAGAAAAGATAGGCAGGTGGTAATGCTTGGTAAAAGTATGTACAGAGCTCCAAGTGGCAGCTTCCAGGATTACCCTGGTAGGGACTCCTCTGAGAAATGCTGTAGAGGTAGATGCAGCCCTGGTGGAATGTGATCTTATCCCCTGTGGCGTAGGTTTTCCATGGTGCTTGTAGCAGAAATGGATACAATGGGCTATCCATTTTGGAAATGGTTGCTTTGAAATGGCCTTCCCCTCTGCCCCTGCAGCAAAACTAACTAGCAGCTGGTCAGACTTTCTGAGAGGCTTAGTTCTGTCCAAGTAGAATCCAAGCTGTCTGTGCACATCCAGAGAATGCAGTATCCTTCCCCCTTATTTTTGGGATTAGGGAAAAAGGTAGGTAAATGAATAGACAGGTATAGAGCCACACTAGCCACCACCTTGGGCTAGGATGGATTAGTCCTGAGGGAAACCCTGTCCGCATGGAAGATAATGAAGGGTTCCACTGCCATGAGGGCCTGCAGTTCAGACACTCTTCTTGCTGAAGTGATGGCTAGAAGTAAGGCTGTTTTCCAGGAAAGGAATTTCAATTCTGCTGTAGTAGCTGGTTCGAAGGGTGGAAGAGTGAGGTTTTCCAATGCAAAGTTAAGGTCCCAGGCTGGAGTGGGAGCTCTCCTGGGGGGGGGGGGGGCCTTAAATTTTTGGCCCCTCTAAGGAATTGTTTTAGCAGGGGATGAGAGAAGAGTGGCAGCTCAGTATTATAATGAGCTGAAATGGCTGAGGCATGAATTTTAACTGAAGAGAAAGATAAGCCCTTGTGCAGCATTTCTGTTAAATAATCTAGAACATGGGGTAAGCTGGGCATCATTGTGCCCCTCCCCCGAGCCTGGCTCCAGGAACAGTATCTTTTCCACTTTTCTGAATAGGATGTGCTAGTACTAGGCCTCCTTGCCTCAAGAATGACATCCAGCACCTGCTTGCTGAAAGTTGCTAGGGGTGAGCTCAGGGAATTAGCCAGGCTGCAAGGTTCAGGGTTTGAAGCTGAGGGCACAGAATCTGGTCGGCCTGCTGGGACAGCAGGGAGGGGGTCTGTGGCAGGTGCCATGGTTGTAGCCCTGTCAGACTGTGCAAAAGGGGATACCAGTGCTGGCGTGACCAGTCAGGGGTAATCAGTATTGTCCTCGGCTTGTCCTGTTTGATCTTTAGCAGAACCTTCGAGAGGACAGGCAGAGGGGGAAAGGCATAAACTGAGAGGCTTTCCCAGGAAAAGGGACAGGGCATCCACTTTCCAAGCTTGACTGTGGGGAGTTCGGGTGCAGAATTTGTTCAATTGGTAGTTCTGAGGGGAGGCAAGCAATTCTAACCCTGGTGTCCCCCATTTGTTCCTCAAGAGCTTGAATATTTTGGGTTCCAGTTTCCATTCATGAGGGTCTATGAGATTTCTGCTTAAGCCGTCTGCCAGTGAATTTAGTTTGCCTGGCAGGAATTGAGCTTGAAGGTTCACTTGGTAGTTCAAGGCTGTGTTCCACAGAGCCATGGTTAGTCTGCAGAGTGGGAAGGAATGGGCCCCCCCGCTTGTTTATGTACCACATAACTGTGGTGTTGTCTGTCTTTATTGGTAGTTGTCCTGGAAGGATAAGGTCTTTGAAGGCTGCCAGACAATTCTGAACAGCTAACATTTCTTTTTGACTGATATGCAGGTGCATCTGTTTCGGGGTCCATTTGCCCTAAATGCACTACCCTGCCATGTGAGTCCCTCATGCATATTCTGATGCGTCTGTTGTTAGGGTTTGGGAGGCAGGGGGTAGAGTGAAAGGGAGTCCCTTGTTGTAGTAGCAGGCCTCTGCCCACCAACGGAACTCTGTCCTTAGACAAGGAATGATAGGAATCATTGTTTCTAGGTCCTGAGACAAGGAATGACAGGAATCATTGTTTCTAGGTCCTGATAATGTTGACACCATAGACTTTTCAGATACTATTAAAGTTTCCTCATATGCAGTCTTGCATATAGAATTAACAGAATGCAAGAGGCCATGAACCCCAGGGCTTGCAGGATCTTCCTTGCAGAGAGCTGGGTTTTTGTGGCCAGTAGGTTGTCAAATAAACTTGTTTCTCCGGAGTGAGGAATGCCATCTGAGAAGTTGTGTTCAAGCTTGCTCCCAGGAATACAATCTGTTGGCAGGGTACTAGGTGTGATTTCTTCTCGGTGAGGGTGTACCCCAGTGAGGTTAGAAGTCTCTTTACAAATGCCAGATGTTGTAATAGCAAGTCCTGACTTTCTGCCTGAATCAGGCAATCGTCCAAGTATGGGTAAATCTGAATATATCTCTGCCTGCAAAATACAATGGCTGGAGCTAGGCACTTTGTGAATACCCTGGGTGCAGTAGATAATCCAAAGGGAAGTGCAGAGAACTGATAGTGCATGGAGCCCACCATGAAACGTAGGTATCGTCTGTAGGATTCCCTTATTGGGATGTGCAGGTAAGCTTCCTTTAAGTCTAGGGTTGCCAGCCAGGTTAGCATAGGAAGAAGCTGTTAAAGAGTTAGCATTTTGAATTTTGGAACCACCAGAAAGGTGCTGAGAATAGACAGGTTCAGGATAGGACATCAGGAGTTTTCTTTACTGGGAACCAGGAACAGTCTTGAATAAAACCCTTGTCCCTTTTGTTCTGCTCGGACAGGTTGAATAGCCCTGATACTGAGGAGAGAGCGCACTTGTTTTGGTCCTCTGCCCACTGATTTGGGGGGAGGTCTGGCCATCCACTTGGGGTTGGTAATGAGTGGAAGTGGAATCTGTATCCTAGGGAAACTATGTTTAAACCCCATTTGTCCTGGGTAATGAGTTCACAGGTTTTGCATGCAGGGCGAGCTTTCCTCCTAAGGGAGACAGGAATTGATCAGGGCTTGGAAGAGTTAAGGATAGGTCATTGTGCCATTTTTCCAAAAAGGGGGTGGCTTACTACTCCTTGCTTTGGAAGTGGGAGCCCCCCACTGCTTAGATCTGTGCATAGCCTGAGACTGAAGTCTTGGTAGTCTGCTGTTCCTGGGTTTGGACTGAGAAGGGCTGGAAGGGACTGGAAAAGACCAGTTCTTTGAAGGCTAATGCCTATTGAATCTAGGAGACTGTACTTGTAAGAAATCTTTAACAGTTTGCATAGATTTAGTTTTTCCTCCATCCTTTTGAGGACTTCTTCTGCTTTGTTGCCAAAAAGGCACTCTTGGTTTAAGGGTGCATCCAGTAATTTAGCTTTAACATGATTTGGCAAGTTTTGTTCCTTAAGCCAAGCATGCCTTCTAAGTACATACCCAGTGACAGCAGCCCTGCAAGATGCTTTCAAAGCATCAAAACCACATTGCAAAGTATGTTTACCAACTTGTTCAGCAGAGTGCATTAACTCTTGCAACTCTTTGTGTTCAGCACAGTCAGGAATCAACACAATTTTCTGTTTTAATAGTCCGATAACATGGTGCTGATACTTTAACATATGAAACTGGCAATTTAAAGCCCTAATGGCCAAAGTAGCAGAAATGTATACCTTCTTACCCCATCTGTCTAAAGCTCTAGAGTTCCTATCAGAAGGGGTAGGATTTTTGGCAGTAGTAGCCTTAATGCCTTTTGGTCCTTGGGAAATGGCCTCTGGATCCACAGTGGGATTTTTGAAGAGGAATCTGTGAGAGTCAGATACTCTAGTATCTGTCAGGTTTCCTGGGAGCTGGAGGCAAAGTGTCTGGGGTAAGACTGGATTCCAAGAAAACATCATCTACAATCTCCAGAACAGGAGGGATAGCTAGAGACCTGCTGAGGCAGGAGTAAAAAAGTCTCTTTTTAGACTCAGAATAGTCCTGGCTTTCTCAGCGGAAATGCTCCCTAAGGGTATGCAAGGTTTCTCTTAAAGAAAAATCTTCTGGAGGGGAAGCAGAGGGAATGGAATCCTCTACATCAGAATCCTCATAAGTAGATACGGGTAAATCCTGGTAGTCAAAAGGAATAGAGATATCAGATTCCTGATCAGTAGAGTCAGAAGGAAAATCAGTTCTAGGTCTCTTAGAGGGGGAAGGCTGGCTTCCCCTAATTAAGGTAATAAGGTCTTCAGCCATTCTAATCATTTGTTTTTGAGGCATATGGGCCTGAGTATGTGGTTTGGTCGTCGGTTTTCTAGGTGTAGTGCGAGCTTTAGGCCTGAGGAATTCGGTATTTCGAGCTTGAAACAAAGTCGTTGGTTTAATATGAGAGTCAGTAGGCCTGAATACACCCTCAGAAGCTGGTACCTGCACAGTGGCTCCAAACCCATCCAAGGTAAAGACATCCGCAGGTTCCATAGTCGAAGAAGCATCTCGCGGCATACCGGACTCCGAATGGGTCTCAGTAGAAACCTGCGAATCTGTAGTAGCGGGTATCAGGGTCTACGAAAGTGCCTCACTGAGCACCGGTGGACTGGTGACTAGCTTAATGGAAGCGTCGGCAGTTTTGGACCTATGCAGTCTGTCTCTGTCTTTATCCTTACATTTTTTCAGAAGATCCGTAAACGGATGGCTTAACAAAGCCATTTCGGAGTATGGAGATCAAGAACGAAAGTATTTAGCTACAAAAATAGTCTGACGATGAATAGTTCAGGCATTGAACAAGGCACAAAACCGACAACGAGGGAAGTCGTGGTCTGGGCCTAGACCGGTGACACAGTAAGAATGAAATCCCTATGAGGTATTTGCTTTCCACAGGCAAGACAATTGTTAAATTTTTCTGACATCGGTTAGAACAAGAAAAAAGGATCCCCAATGGGGTACTTATCTTTTTGAAGACTTCAGGTCTGAAACTTGACACGAAAATTTCAGGAGTCGGCCGACTGGCACTTGCGAACTGCTTCTGCTTCGGGCACCACGCGGCAAGAAAGACTGAGGTAATGACATCGGCTGCATGTTTTATACCCCTGATGACCTGACGTCATGGAAGAAGCGACAGGATCCAACACAGAATTCCGAAGACTCTGGTATTCAGGCCGGCTGAGGGCTACCTGCAGGCAGATAACCCAAATGTGATGACTGCAACAGTGAAACATGAAGATCATCATCACTGGCAGAATACAACCCATGGGTTACTGAAGAAGTGAGAACATCAGTTGCAGAATACAACCCATGGGTGACTGAAGCAGTGAGAACATCACTGGAAGAATACAACCCATGGGCAATTATAGCAGTGAGAACATCACTTGCAGACTACAATCCATGGGTGACTGAAGAAGTGAGAACATCAGTTGCAGAATACAACCCATGGGCGACTGAAGCAGTGAGAACATCACTGGAATAATACAACCCATGGGCAGTTATAGCAGTGAGCACATCACTTGCAGACTACAACCCATGGGTTACTGAAGAAGTGAGAACATCAGTTGCAGAATACAACCCATGGGCGACTGAAGCAGTGAGAACATCACTGGAAGAATACAACCCATGGGTGTCTGAAGCAGTGAGAAAATCACTGGCAGAGTACAACCCATGGGCAACTGAAACAGTGAGAACGTCACTGACAGAGTACAACCCATGGGCTTCTGAATCAGTGAGAACATCACTGACAGAGTACAACCCATGGATGACTGAAGCAATGAGAACATCACCGGCAAAGTACAACCCATGGAAGACTGACAGAGTGAGAACATCTCTGGCAGAATACAACCCATGGGCGACTGAAGCAGTGAGAACATCACTGGCAGAATATAGCCCATGGGTTACTGAAGCAGTGAGAATGATGAATATACAGCTGACTCCAATTCTGTATGAGCTACTTAATTTTATTTACAAATAATGAATTTTCAGATAAGTATGAATCAAACTGTTGAATCTCAATTCACCAGTCTATCAAGGACAATCTCTAAATTAATTATATTACCCAACTTCCTTAATTAGTTTAGATGTTAAACTCCATGCTGCAATCCTAGCTAAGTACTTAAGAACAATGGCTATAATTACTTCAAGGTTTCAGTTGAGTTTGATGAAAGTGAGACATCCTCCAAATCAATAATATTATTATGGAAGAACTATTTTATACCATCATAAAATTTCTAATACACAGCTGGATGTACTTGCACTAGACAGCAGAAAGCATTTGATGGAGTCCATGTTCCCTTTACGTATGAAGCGGTTAAAAATTCTACTTTCAGGAAAATATATTAATGCCATTTCGAGTCTTCTATGAATTCACTTCTACTAGTCCAGCAATTACGCATATTTCTCCTTCAATTAAGATGACTGGGACTAGACAAGGGTGCCCCTTATCACTCTTATCTCCTTATTTTATGTCTTGAGCTACTTTTTTATTGCATTATTACAGATTTAAACCATACAGATTTGTTTTGTTACAACAAAACCTGATATCACACTTTCTGCAGATGCTGTTTTGAAAATTGTGGAGGACTACAGTAGATTCTTTTCACAATAATATAATTGCATGCATCTAACACAGCATTTTAAGTCAGTTAATAATCTTCCTAATAAATTTTCATTGAAATAGATAAGCTCCAAGAATTAGCTTGATTAGACTATCTGACCCTAAAATTAAAGGTGGTCTAAAGTTGCCTACCTTCCAGATATTTTACCTTTCATTTAGGATTATTAAAATGTTAATTTCCAGTCACTTTGAACTCAGTATATCTAATTACCCTTTAGAGATTCATATAGCAAGGTTTCAATTTGAAAATTTAGATTATTCATTAAAATATCTCCTTAAAAAAATCTAGACATTTACCTTGCTACTATCTTATTAAAAACACTTATTCTAGATGTTCATTCTTTACTATAGAAAACAGGTACATTTAATGAGTTTCTTCTTTGGCAGCTTCCCTTAAACAACCTCAGGGTCACAATAAACAACGTGCCACTTCATGTTGATCAATTTCCTATGCCAGGTCAATGTTCTTCTTTCCCACCTGATAGACAATGTCAAGAAAATTTCTACCTGTATTATGTTTTCATAGAACATAAAAACTTCAGCTTACTCTCTCCTGAATTTAACAAAGATTGCCACACAAAAGCTGCACCACTTTTCAAATATGACAAGATAAACTAAAATGTATCTTTATCTTCGATGAAGTACTGCATGAAAAAGTACAGCTACCTGAATTTTACTTACCGGTAGCTGTAGATGTTTGTAGAACACACACCCTTACTAGTATATGGGTAGTAGTACCCTGCTACCCTATCTATGGCAGTATATCAATACTCAGAGCCTTTCAAACCACAAAGAGGATCATTTCATTTTTCTAGGGTCCAGCAAGAAGAAAAGATGAAAATACAAGCTTTACCTACTGATCCAAAACAAAAAACAACACACAACACTAAGGCCACTGAAAGCACTCAGAGGCAACTCCAATATAAAACTTTATACATCCAACAAAAGGGGAATGGTGGGAGCGAATGCTGGTAAGGCAGTGTGTTCGACGAACATCTTCTGTCACAGGTAAGTAGGATTTATTCAACTGTACTATGTTCAATACACTGCCTTACTGGCATATGTGAAGATTCTCAAAGCTTACCCAACCTGGAAGAAGGAAGGATAAGGGTCCAGGAGCCACTGTAGAATGATCCTTGTGAAGCCTGCTCTGGATTTAGAAAATGCACACAGCTTATATGGGTGGCATACTGGCACAGCAGATAGTGTTGTTGCCTCGCAGCAAGAGGTTCCCTGGTTCAGTTTTCAGCTGGGGTGCCTTCTACGCAGTAGGTGGACTGGACACTCTAATCTGGTCATAGGTGTGAGTATGCATGCGAGTTTCTGGTGTGGAAGAACTACCGTGGCAGGGCTAGCCACCCAGCAGTGCAAACCTTGACAATAGATGATTGCCACTGCTTAAGTGACACTCTGTGCCATGTTCTAAAAATGGGAAAAAAGGGGTTGTGGATGGATGGAGCCAGCTTGTTAAGCTTCAAAAAGGTATGGACAGATGACCAAGTGGCTGCCTGTACAATACTTCCAGAGCCCACTCCTTGTGCCTTTATCTTGCCTAGTTTCACCTTGAATTGGTGGATGTAACAAAAATCAGTACTAGAACACAACCAACTTGCAATGGTTTGCTTAGAGAAAATCTTTCTTTGCCTCTGTGAATAAAATAAAAAGCCTTTCAGCCTTCCTAAAAGGTTTTGTTCAATCAAGATAGTACCTGAACTGCCAATGCACATCCAAGGTATGAAGTATCCTCTCTTTCTTAGGTTCTTAAAAGAAAACAGGGAGATTAACAAACTGATTGAGAGTCAATTCTGAGGCCTCTTCAGCATGAAAGAAGGATTAGTGCATCACACAACCCTATTCCTGTGGAAAATGGGTAAGGTTGTCCCACCATGAGAGTTTGCAGCTCAGAAACTCACCATGCAGATATCAGTGCAATAAGCAAAACAGTTTTCCACATTAAGAATTTAGATCAGCTTGAACTGACAGTTTGAAAGGTAGTAGGTCAGTTTTTACAAAACACAGTTGAGAATTTGTTTGTAAGGGGGTCTCACATGCAAAACTCCTTTCATGAACTGTTTTATCAAAACAGACTAAGAAAGAAGGGAATACACTGGCAGACAAGCAGAGATGGCCACTAAATGCACCTTAACAGATGCCTATAGTAAGTTGGGTCTACCTGACATTGCCGAAAGTCCAGAATACCGACAACCATATGGCCGAGACCATATGATCGACATTCGGAATGTTGACAGTGTGGAACCGGCATCTCACTATAGTGCGGAATGGAAAGATTTCAATTCCTGCACTGTAGTGCGATCTCAGAGATGGAATATTAAAGTTACGGGGGGGGGGGCCCTCTGCTAGCAGTTGAAAGGAAATTTTATTTTCCTTTTTCATGGCCTACTTACAATGTCGAGATTTCGGATGTCGGTCATATGGTGTCGGCCATATGGTTGTCGGCATTGTGAAGTAGATCCAGTAAGCCATACTGAAGTACTCGCACAATTATTTCAAGACCAGAGGGGTGTTAACCTCAATGGACCCCCTGTTTCCATTTAGGCACCACTTAGAAAACCTCTTTCATTTGTAAACATAAGATTTTCTAGTAGCATGTTTTCTGGCATCCTTTAACACCTGCACATTCTCATGAAGCAGTCATTCTCATGAAGCAGTTACTTAAATTGAGTCAAGATTGAATTATCCAGGCTGTCAGTTGAACTTGCTCCAATATGGGGAGCACCAGCTGCCCCTTAGACTGTGTGAGCAAATCCAGAGTGTGAGGAAGTCTGTGGTACTTGCCCTTGGCCAATACCATTAACAAGGAGAACAAAGATTACCTGTGTAATAGGAGGTCACCACAATGATCTTTGGCATTTCTCTGAACCTTCAGAAGTACCTTGTGAATCAGTGGAAAGAGTGGAAACACATGCAGGAACATTCCAATCCAAGGGAATGAGAATGTAACTGTCCTCCAAGCATGGCTTCAAGGATGCCTGGAACAGAATTTCTCTAGATGTCTGTTTTGAAAGGAGGTGAACAGATCTATTTGAACCATCACCCATATATGGACAAGATCTTGGAACACTACTGTCTTGAGCTGCCACTCATGGTTCGGCCCAGGATTTGCTTAGTCTGTCTGCAACAATGTTTTGCTCTGCTCTGATGGGATGTATGATGCCTGAGGAGTCAGAGAATACTGACAGTTTCCAGGCCATCATTGCCAACTAGAGTTACCAACTTTTCATGTAAAAAATTCTGGACATGTACGTGAAAGCAAAATGCATGTAATTTTAATGGTCCCAGACATGCAAAATTTTGCTTATTAATGTTTAAATTTAACAGACAATCAAGTGATAATTATGATAAAATAATTTTTACAATATATATGCTACTATATCGTACAGTATAGTTTATGGTTATACATTTATGAAATAGATTTCTGTATAATGGTCTAAATAGTTTTTGCTTTCGTTCAAGTCCATCAATGCAGGAATTTTTAATGGGGGCTACCTTCTGAAAGTCAATATGTAATTCCAAAAACCTTGGCTATGACCTCTAGATTATGCTAATTTATTCTTAACTTTTGTTAAAATATTTATGTGTACAAATAGTATAATAAATAAATACTAAACAATATAAACATCAGTGTTTTGCTGTTGGGAAGTACATGAAAAGTGCCAATATGAAGGTGATTATTACAACAGTTGAGGATGCATATCACTGTTTTGATGTACATCTTATCATTATAAAAAGAAAAGAGTACTGCCAAGATAAAGGTCACAAATCTTATGTTATTAAATTACTTGTGCAACATGTGCACAAGACTCTTTTGTTAGAAATTCTGTACACCCACACACCTCTATGCATATTACAACTGCAGTCCTAACAGCTAATATAGAACTATGTTTGATAATACAGCGAAAGCCAAGCAGCATAAATGTCTGATCCCATTTGCAGCTGTTCCAAAGTAATCACAGAATTGCCCATACCTTCTTTGCTTTGGCTAAGTAAAGCTATACCTTCCTCTAAGTTGTAAACTTCTTTTGCTCACTAAAATTGTGAGCCATTTCTTTGCTAGCATATCTAGAAATGAGTGGTGCTGATACTTGAACTCGTCAGGACATGGGCTAGTACTTCCACAACCACTCACCGGTCATACTAGAGACTGTCATACTGCAAGGTATAACTTCACCCTCCACAAAAGTTCAAACTCATCTGGAAGCCAGAAGAATAAAACAGCCAAGAAAATGACTTCACCTATCAAAGCTATAGCTTGTGGGTACCTGACAAAAGTTTCTTAAAGTGGATGTCACATTAGGGAAACCAATTCATTGCCATCCAAGTCTGACAAATTAAAAGTTTTTCCTTTCTTTAGAGTTCACAGACACACTTATACATACCCACACAGTTAACGTATGTGAACATTCCTGCCAGGTAGATGATGTATGCAGAGACATAGGCAACTTTTAGAGTCAACCCCACTCTTCTCTGCTACTTTAAAAAGTAAGCAGTTATACAACAGACAAGGTGGGCATAGTTGCTACTAAGATTATTGGAGTGCCATCTGTCATTCATTTTACAGGAACTCCTGATTTGGGCAGTTGTGTCAAAAAAAATCGAATGTCTCGCTGTTTTAGCAAAAAGAAAAATCTCTAAATATTGCAGCAACTATAACACTGCATTTCAACACATGGCTTTGACATAAAACAGTACATGGTTACAGTTCAGTGGCAGTGAGTCTTTATTTTGGTAATAAAGTGGAAATGAGTTTTTACACTGATTGAGATCATGGCTTGACAAAATGTAACACTTTAGCAGAAAATGTGCTTCTGTGTTGGTGCTCCATGTGAGGTGCAAGGATACTAATAATTGAACTTATTTTTTCTGGAAAATACGCTGTCCAGAAAAGGCGCACTCTGTTTTGTGGACAGTGTCCCTTAATTCCAAACAGTCCAGAAGAATTCTGGACAGTTGGCAACCCTACTACCAACTGGGACAGAGTGTACAATCTTGTACCCCTTTTTTGTTGAGGTACCACATCACTGTGGTGTCGTCTTTAACTACCACAAGAGGATGGAGTCCATAAGTGGGGAAGGACTTTCACGGCTTGAATCACCACCAACCATTCTCTGATACTAATGTGCTTCCATGTGTCCTGGGTCCCTAAGTGGCTTGTGCTAGCAATCCCATCAACACCACTCCCCAAGCAAAGTTGAACAAATCTGACTGGACAGAATGCGGCAGCACTGGTGGAGAGAATGGAAGTCATGGGATGATGCTCAGCTATACTTTCTACAACAGTAACTTTCATCTGATGAAGGGCAGCATAAGTGACTGGGATTCCAGGGAATGAAAGTGTTGGGTCCAACAATTTCAGACATACCACTGAATTTTCTTCATGTGGAGATGGGCCAGTGGAATCATGAGAATCATTGGATGCCATCAGTCCAAGAATTTTTAGTAATTCTCTAGCCAAGGCAACATTCCTCCTGGATAATTCCAGAATCATCATATGGTAAGACATCAATCTGTCTACGGGAAGAAAGTACATTCTTTTGTTGGAGTCAGATAAACACACCAGAAATAATCGGTATTTGCAAGAGTACCAGACATAACTTATGGAAGTTCAACTTGAACCTTTGCTGGGAGAGTAAGGCCGATACCTTCATTAGCAAATCCAAGCAGACTCTGAACAGATCAAAAAGACATCCAATTAAAATAAATGTGAATGCCAAAATCCAAAAGCAGGCTACTAACAAGGCATTTGGTAAACACTCTAGATGCAGTGGATAGCCCAATGGGCAATATAGAAAACCAGACACAACAAACCTCAGATATCTCCTAAAGTGATGAGCAATGGGGATATGGTGATATGCATCCTTCAAGTCTGGGTCCACCATGAAGAATTAGTCCAGCAAAAGAGGAAGCACTATCTGCAGGGTGAGTATCTTGAACTTGGGGATCTTGACAAATGTATCCAGAAAGAAAAGGTCCAACACTGGACAACTCTTTTTTTGGGAATCAGTAAAATTCTGGAGTAGACACCTCTCATTCTCTCTGAATGCTGTAAATCTATTCATTCACCTCAAATAATCATAGCTCTAAAGGAAACAAAGCAAACACAGCAAGATTTCCTGTCAAAACTTTCAAAAGAAGCTTTTAATCAATGGAAATAACAGTCTCAATTAACTTTTTGGTTCTGGAAACACAAGGCAATTAGAGAAATTTCACTAAAACGGCCTTATTATAGAAACTCAGTTAAATATTCACAAATGGCCATAAAACACATCACAAGGGTTAAAAACCCCAAAGAAAGTAAGAATGAATTTAAAATAAAATTATAACTATAAATACATATATTTAAAATAAACAGTATAACTTTTATACTGCAAATAAAATAAAACTCAAACCATACAATTTTCCATTCAGAAAAAAAGAAACAAGCAAATTAGCAGACTGCACAGCACAAGCACTGATAGAAAATGGCAGAGAGAGGAAAATAAAACCCAAATGGGTTTCTTATCTGAGCTCAATAGCTGAAGGAATCCAGAGAGAGGAGCAGTCTTCCAAGAAATCCTTCTCTTTCTATGGCACTAAAAAACTGAAATGATCCTGTTTGTGGGTTTGAAAGGCAATCCCAGTACTGCCAAGTGATTGGTCCTTCAGACCCACAGACGGGCAGTTGGAGGAGCTGTGAGCTTTGATAGACTGCTAGAGGGAAGTTTGCAGAACACTACTGCTCATACACTAGTAAGGCGGTGTATTTGTTGAACATTATTTTTTCTCACATAATTCTATTACCAGTTCTAAACAGTACTCTTGCCAGATTATTATGCTTGTTTTCTAAAAGAAATACTTTTCCCAATAAAAATATTTTTTGCACTACCAGGCTATAACTCATTCCACACCTTTCGGCCCCAGAACTTGGACCAAATCTCCAAAGGTGGTGGTGTTTCCATTTTCATAAAGAATACACACACCTGCAGACTGGTAGCCCAACATAACACATCAGAGATACTTCAGGTGCAGCTAACATTAGGTAAAACAGCGATTCAGGTCATAGCCTGTTATAGGTCCCCAACCATGTCCCAAAACATTCACTCCACGTTCCTAAGCACCCTGGAGAATATTAGGGTCCAGCCTAACACTCTCATACTGGACGACTTCAACTACCCCTCCATTAACTGGGAAAACTACTCATGTACCAATGCACTTGCCCAACATTTCCTGGAATTCATTAATTCCAATGCCCTGGACCAGCTCGTTCTTATGCCCACTAGAGGTAGCAACATCCTTGACCTGGTCATTACTAACATGGACGACCGTTGCTCTACACCAGTAATCAACTCTTCCATGGTTACATCCGACCACAAACTAATCACGTTGGAAATCCACATTCCTCCCACTCCCCCCACCCCCCGCAAAGGTAACCACCATGTAAAACTTCTCCAAAGCTAACTTTGGGCTTCTAAGAACAGAGGTGGCTAACTTCACAGCACCCATGCAAATGGAGAATAGTTGCATGACTGTCGAATCATACACCAGTGCACTGTATGAACATGTTCACAAATGCATGGTTCTTGCCATACCCAATAGAACCAAGAAACTCTCCTCCAAAAAAAGGAAGCCAATCTGGTGGTCCCCTGCCATAAACAAACTCTACAACAGGAGGAGGAAACTGATGCGGAATAAGGTGAAGTCCCAAGACTGGAAAACTCCCTTATCAGCCTCAACAAAAGTTGAGATCCCTCATCAAATCCTCTAAAGCTAGCTATGAAAACAGAATTGCAGCAGATAGTAAAGACAACCAAAAGGCCTTCTATAGTTATGTAAAGAATCTCCACGGCAATACCCAGATTTGCTCTGAGCTACTGCACAATGGTACCTCCTATACCGAATCCAAAATAAAATGAACAGGTGCAAAAATAACAAATCACCAAAAATATATACACTAGTCCAAAAAGTGCAGGATGGCTTCTAGGAAAGCTTTAATCAGACAATAGTATGAATGCCAACAAAATGGTATACAGCCATTTTCGTCACAGAATAATCATGGACTTCTTCAGATAAAACCAACAATAAAAACAACTATGCTTAAGTACATTTTGAAAATCAACAAGGACCAAATCAAAACCATACACCAATAATACAATTAAAAACCTTGTTAAAGGGATGTTTAAGTAGACAGTCCATTTTTCTTAAAAGCCTATGTGACTATACAAATAAATATTATAGCAATAACCCATGTCTGTGTGTGGGTAATGCTGGATTTACCCACAGTTTGTGTGGTTTGGTCATGAGGGCGAAGCCCGAGTGGCCAAACAAAGACAACAGTGGGTAAATCCAGCATTACCCACACCCAGAAGCTGGTTATTGCTATTATACAATGACATTATTTAAGAAAAAAAAAACTTACTTTTCTTAAATAATGGCATTGTATAATGCCTCCTTGCTGCCCTTCCGCAGCTGTCTGCTATTCTGCGGCAGTTCTGATGTACTGCGCATGCTTATGCTTACGCAGTACATCAGAGCTGTGGGTGGAAGCAATGGAGAAAGCAAGATCTCTGTTGCTTTTTACAAACTGTCTCGCTATGTTAAAGGAGTTTAACATAGCGAGACAGCTTTAAAAAAGCAACGGAGAAAGGAAGATCTCCTTTACTGTTTTAAAGCTGTCTCGCTATGTTAAACACCTTTAACATAGCAAGAGAGTGTCTAAACAGCAATGGAGATCTTGTGTTCTCCATTGTTGTAAAAAAAGACATACTAATGGAAAAAGTCCGGGTGACCGGACCTTTTTCCATTAGTATAAGTCTGATTTACAACGTGCATGCTGACCAATCAGCGTGCACGTTTTGGAATATTAATGGGGGGGGGGGGGTCATTGTATAAATGTAAATATATAACCTTCTTAAAACCATTTAAAAATTTTGAAAAAAATAACAATTTTAATAACGAAGATAAACTAATATTATCATTCAACCCTGGTGGTCTCCCAGCATCAAGGGTGACCTGCCAAAATAGCTCTCAATACTCCAACCTAGCCTCCCAAGGTCCACCCCTGATATCCATGGGAACTTGTTCAACCACACAGAATGTAAAGCTAGCTCCAATGTTAACCAACGTATGTTTGTAAAGCATATTCCGCTCATTCATGCTCCTAATGTCATAAAGGTGTTCGTAGACACATTTTTTCAACTTCCTTTCCATTTTTCCTAGGTACAATGCCTGACAAATTTTACAGGTTGCCATATAAACAACCCCACAAGTATTACAATTTGAATAAATGCTGTTGTGAATATCCCTCCCCGTACTCCTTAGGGAAATTGTGTCGCAGTTTGCCATAAAAGCACATTGAGCACAAGTACCACAACTGTATGTGCCCATTTTACTACGACGGTTGGAGGCTACATGATGGTAGTAACTCTCAAACATGTCCTTCAAGTTTTTCCTTTTCTGTACACAAAATGCAAGGATGCATGCTTATTAATATCCAAGTCAGTGAATTCTAAAAATGTTCCCCATTCATTCCGAATCAACTAACTCAAATGGGGGGCATTACCACCAAATTCCATAGAAACCATTCTATTAATGTTGACCACTTCTTCAGGCCTGGTCCCCAAATCATTCAACACAAGGGGGCCCTTGCCCAACAAGGGGAAATAAAGCTCACTCCTTTTCTGTGTAACCTCTTTCCTATATTTCCTCACAATACTCATGGGATATTCCCTTTCTAAAAAGTAAAATTCCAGGGTATTGCATTCCCTTTCAAAGTCATCATCTAAAGAAGTCAGGCAGCTAAATCTAATAAATTGCCCTTTAACAATCCCTAACTTCTGATGCAAGGGATGTGCACTGGAAAAATGTAGATAGGAGTTTGAAAATGTGTCCTTACGAAACACCTTTGAGCAAAAACCATTATCCATTTTCTGAATACAAACATGCAAATATTCCATGTTGTCATAAAATACCTTATAGGTAAAGGTAAAAAAGGTGGTAGTGCTACCTAGAAAGTCTGGAAACCCCCTTAACTTATCCTGGGTGTCATTCCTGAACAAACAAATATCATCCAGGAACTTAGTTTCATAGTTTCATAGTAGTGTACTAGGCTATCTGCCCTGGGGCATTTACAAGCCTAGCCAATAGTGATGTGGCTTTCGCCACCCCGTATTATATAGCTGCGCCTCTCTAGTAGTGACACATGTGGGACCCCATTATTTAGTATACCATACCTCTGTCTAGTAGTGACACTGAGGTGACTCCCGGGATAAACTTACGATCTCCCATCCATGCATCAAGATTTTTCTTGAACAGTGCCAATGAAGGGCTCTGTCACACATGAACTGGGATTTTGTTCCAGAGTACTGGTAACCTCTGTGTTATGAATCTATCCCTCCGGCATGTCTTATTTATATTTGTGCAGAGGTTGAAATCCTTAGCTCGCGTGGTTCTGGTGGATCTGGATTTTTTGAGATGGAGCATGTCCATCAGTTCTTGGTTGGACACGGCCTTATATGTTAGGCACAAATCACCTCTGAGCAGGCGGTATGCTACTGAATAGAGCTGGAGTTTCTTTAATCTAGCTGGAAAAGGCATATGTTTAAGTCCCATGATCCTCTTGGTGAGGTACTTCTGGGGTCTTTCCAGTTGTTGTATGTGCCGGGTGAGGTACATCCCAAATGAAGCATTATATTCAATCATGGGCCTGATAAGGGAGGAATATAGAGGTGCAATGACCTTCTTTGATCTGGATGAGAATCCCTTCATGATGAGATGGGCAAGGTAGAAGGTCTTTCTGACCACTTTGGCAACATGGTTGTCAAAGGAGAGGTCACTATCAACTTGAGTCCCCAGGTCTCTGATTACTTTTTCCGTACTCAATGGGTTATTGTCTATGTGATAACTTGTGGGTACTTTGTTTTTCCGAAAGGGGATGACTATGTATTTTTTGGCGTTAAGTTTGAGGCCATGATTCCGGCACCAGTTGTCCATTTCAGTGAGACCTTTCTGTAGGATGTGTGTGTCAGCAGGTGAATCGACTATGGCACCCAGTTTGCAGTCATCTGCAAACTTCGTCAGCCACAATCCTCCCATATTTGCTTTCACATCTGAGAAGTAAATGCCGAATAAGAGCGGTCCCAGGACTGAGCCCTGTGGGACACCACTCGTGACTGGTTTTGAGTCTGACATGGCTCCAGCAATTTTGACCTTATGGGTTCTGTTTTTTAGCCAGTTTGCTACCCATCTTGTGACATATGGATTTACATTTAGGCTGCCGAGCTTGTCTATGATGCCAGAGTGTGGTATTGTGTCAAAGGCTTTAGCCAAGTCCAAGTAGGCAGTGTGGACAGCCTTGCCCTCGTCGATGGCTCTAGTGACTGACTCGAAGAAGTCAACCAGGTTTAAGAGGCAGGATCTGCCTTTTACAAAACCGAACTGGGTGGGATCAAGGGTCTGCAGATCCCCAATGTCGCCATTTATGAGTTCCATGATGATTCTTTCCATAGCCTTGCAGACCAGGCTGGTCAGACTTATGGGTCAGTAGTTCCCAGGGTCTGTGGAATTTCCCCCTTTGTGGAGTGGGACCACTGTTGCTGTGCGCCAGTGTTCTGGTACATATCCTGTAGTGAGGCTAAGATTGAATAGCGTTTTTAGGTGCGGGTTTAGTTCATCTTGAAGTTCACGTAACACGCAACCGGGGATACCATCGGGTCCCATAGATGCTGTGTTTTTTGCTTTGTTGAGTGCTGATTTTACCTGTATGTCTGAGATGACAGGTAGGTTACATTCAGCAGGGATAATTATTTCACCTTTCGGGGGTGAGGGAGGGGAGAAATTTGCACTGAACCTATCTGCCAGAATATTGGCAATGTCGGTAGGGTCAGTGAATTTTTTGTCGTTGTGTACCAACTCAGAGCATATCTGAGAGTTTCCTCCCAAGGTTCTGACATAATTGAAGAAGGCCTTGTGATTGTCCTTGGTATCCTTGGCAATCTTTCTCTCAAAGTTGGCATTAGATGTTTTTATGAAAGAACGTAGTTTTTTACTTGTGCTGATCAGGGAAGCCTTTCCCTTGTGGGATTTGGCTTTGTCCTGCAGTAGCTTCCTTCTTTTGTTGTACAGTTTGTTTATAGCCGGGGTCCACCAAACCGGGCGTTTTCCCTTGGTGGAGAGGGTTTTGGTTTTAGTTGGGATTGCTTGATCCATGCATTCTTGGAGATGTCCGTAGAAGGCTTTTGTGTAGGATTCAGCATTTTGGGAAGTGGTTTCTATTAACCCAGTAGGCTTAAAGGATACCATTTCTGACTTAAGGAGCGTAAAGTCAGCTTTTGAAAAGTTTTTCACTGTAGTCTTTTGTTCTGGGGGTGGGGGTGGGAGATGTACATCCAACGTGATCAATTTATGGTCAGATCTTACTAGTGAGGGGTTTACATCCAGTGCGGAGCATTTGGGCCCCATGTTTGTGATAACCAGGTCAAGTATATTATCTCCACTTCTTGTACAAAGATCAACATCCCTTAAATGGTGACACGAGCACATATTTTCTTTCCCACCAGGATAATATAATGTTTGCATAAGTGGGGGTGCAATGAGCCCCCATAGCTACTCTTGTAACCTCCTGGAAAAATCCCCCTGAAAAATACAAAAGTTGTTTCTCAAGACCAATTCGGTCAACCTCAACAGAGCTTGTAATTGGTTATTATCAACACCTTTTTCAACTAGTGACTCCTCTAACCACTCCAATCCAACATTATGGGGTATAACAGAAAAGAGATCTTTAATATCAATCGTAACAAAGATTAAATTGTCATTATTAAGTCCCGGGTCAATATTTCTCAAAAAATCCCAGGAATCTTTAAGTAACTCAGTTTCTATCGCCCAAAGCTTTTTTAACTCCAAATCCACATATTTCGCCAGGGAGGGGCAGTTTTGGAACCCTCAGCCGAAAATATTGGACGTAGTGTGGGGACAACCTTATCTTTGTGGACCTTGGGGATCCCAATAATACTAGGTATTTTAGGACTAGTATTAACTAAATATCTATGCACATCGAGGTAAGCCCTTCAAACAATAAATACTGTAATTCCAAATCAATACATTGATAAGCTATGTTGATTTAATTTCTCAAAACTTGAAGGTAAGTGTTGTTATCCCTCAACAAGTCCATCATTTTAGCCTCATAGTTAATGCTGTCCATAATAACTACCCCCCCCCCCCCCACCCTTGTCTGGTTTCATCACACAGATACACCTGTCATTAGAAAGGTGTTCAACAATAAAACTTTCTTCTCTGTTGAGGTTTGAGAAATTATGTTGTATATGCCACCCTAAGTTGTTGCACAATAACTTTTTCAAAGTATTTTAGCTGGGGATGCAGTGGGGGATTAAATGTACTACATCTCCTAGGTTTGCCACAATGGGTATATGTGTCCTGGTTGTTAAATAATACTTTGAAATTCAACAATCGTACAAAACATTTCAGGTCTAGGATGTGCCTAGTTAAATTACATTTTCTCCAGGGTACAAATTTGAAACCTTTTGAAAAAAGGTTAAAATGGTCAATGGTAAGGTTAATATTGCTATAATTAAATATGTTAAACCCCGTATAAGAATATTGGTAACCAGTCTTAGTAATAGTATCGTAGGTAGATCTAAAATCTACTGTTACCCCCCCTTCCCCCTGTGTTTTGAACCATGAAAGGAATAATATCTGGGATTCTAGTTCCTTAGCATCTCAGATCTCCGAGGGCCATGTTCCTCAAAATCATCATTCTCATTAAGGGGTTCCACGGGAATACCCTTATCCCCATTGTTTTCCACACTACCCCCATTTAAATCAAAGTCATTAGTCCCTAAGGACTTTTTATTGGCACTGGATAACTCGTTTTTTCTTTGTATTCCAAAATGTCACGTTTAAATTTCCTAATCTTCCTGTTCACTGCATTTATACATTATCAACATCCTCAAACACATTATCATATTTAGCTCTTTCGGTCGCAATGGTAAACATCAAATCATCTGTAATAATTTTATTCAATTCATCAATCTGTGGTTTTAATTTACCTAAAGTGATATCATTTTGTCTAATAATCAGTCTAACCACATCCAAACTGCAGCAATTAAACACTTCCACCATTTCATCAAACAATTCAGAATCAGTCCTAAAATTATTGGGAAATTTGTAAACCCTAAGTCCCTTTGGCACAATGTTTCTCCCAAGGCATTCTTTAAGGTAGTCGGTATCAAAACACAACATTTTATATTTTGTAATTAAAACTGACAATTTATCCAAGTTCACTTTGTAGCTGTCCCTGCCACCCTTCTGGACAGCCTGCGAGTTCGTGGCATCAAAGGTATACTTGTTATTAAGCCAGTTCATAAAATCTCTAGTTTGTTCGTTTGAAACAACATTGCTAAAACAGTCACCTGGTGCATTGTGAACGCTAGTAGATGTTCCATTCATATAAACACCAATCGATGGAAAATTGTTATCCATATCATCCACAAGCGAACCAGATGTAACTTTAGCTCCGTCTACCTTGTTCAGTAGTTTTGCATCCTTAGCCCTTGAGTCAAAATTAATCAGACCAGAGTTAATGTCCGTTGACCAGCGCAAATTATTCAAAGCTTCCTGATTGCACGGAATAGAGGCGTGAAGCAAACCAGTCAGTGAAGTGCCAATGGATGTAAGTATTTCAACCAGCTGCGAAAGCTGGCCAATAAATCTCCTAGTTTCACCCAAATCATCATTCCTCACATCAGACATGTAGGAAGTAGATGCTGCACTGTCTGGCATTGTTGAAATGACAAAGAATCCAAAATAAAATGAACAGGTGCAAAAATAATCAATAACCAAAAATATATACACCAGTCCAAAAACTGCAGCAAGGCTTCTAGGAAAGCTTTAATCAGGCAATAGTATGAATGCCAACAAAATGGTATACAGACGTTTTCATCACAGAATAATCATGGACTTCTTCAGATAAAACCAACAATAAAACCACTATGCTTATGTACATTTTAAAAACCAACAAGGACCAATCAAAACCATACACCAATAATACAATTAAAAACCTTGTTAAAGAAATGTTTAAGTAGACAGTC
Source organism: Protopterus annectens (assembly GCF_019279795.1). Lineage (NCBI taxonomy): Eukaryota > Metazoa > Chordata > Ceratodontiformes > Protopteridae > Protopterus > Protopterus annectens. The sequence goes on along the minus strand of NC_056739.1, from coordinate 638,404,698 downwards.
CATTTTTCTTAAAAGCCTATGTCCTATACAGAGCCAACAGATATTGCCAATATACTGGCCAACAGATTCAGTGCCAACCTTACCCCTCCTACCCAAGGACCAATCGCAATACCAGTAGATTGCCAGGCACCCAGTATTACTGGTGCACAGGTTAAAACAGCACTGTCCAAGGCCAAGAATACAGCTTCTATGGAACCTGACAATATCCCTGGCTGTGTTCTACATGAACTACAGAGTAAACTGGCACCTCACCTGTGTGCCCTGTTCAATCACAGCCCCACCTCAGGCTTTGTCCCTACCGAATGGCACACTGCTATAGTCATCCCACTCCACAAAGGAGAAGTGACTACAGACCCTGGAAACTATCGCCCCATTAGTCTGACATGCAAAGCTATGGAATGCATCATCAGGGACCTAATAAACAAGGATATAGGGTATCTCCAAACTCTGGATCCTACACAGTTTGGTTTTGTGAAGGGTCGATCATGCCTGATCAACTTGGTCAACTTCTTTGAGTCAGTCACCAGAGCTGTGGATGAAGGCAAGGTGGTTCATTCAGCCTACCTTGATCTTGCCAAGGCCTTTGATACCATTCCCCACTCAGGAATCATACAAAAACTCACTAAGCTAGGCATCAACCCCTATATCACTAGGTAGGTTGCAAACTGGCTCACAGATAAAACCCACAGTGTGAAAGTAGCTGCTTGCAAGTCAGTCTGCTGATCAGTCATGAGTTGAGTCCACAGAGATCGCTCCTGGGTCCTCTCCTGTTTGGTATCTACTTCTCAGAAGTCCAGGCCAACATGAAGGGACTCTGGCTGACCAAGTTCACAGATGATTGCAAGTTGGTAGCCATTATTAACTCCCCAAGTGATATTAACATCCTACAGAAAGGCCTCACTGAGACCAACGACTGGTGTCAGAATCATGGCCTTAAGCTCAATGTCAAAAAATGTGTTGTCATCTCCTTTGGGAAAAACCCAGTTCCCATGAACTACCACATCGATGATAGTCCACTGAACACAGAAGGCATTATAAGAGATCTGGGAACACAGGTTGACAGCAACCTCTCTTTTGACCACCACACTGCCACTGTGGTCAGAAAGTCCTTCTATGTGACACATCTCATTACTAAGGGTTTTGCATCCGGGAAGAAAGAAGTCATGGTCTCCCTCTACTCTTCTTCTACAGAAACCTTAATATTATGTCATGTCAGAATTTGAGGAAATGTTCTAACAAAAGTCTTTTACATATAAATAAGCATAGTAATTTAGGGGACCATCTGACAAAAATCATGCAATGAATAAAAGTGAATATGTTATTGAATGGATTGTTGTATATCTAAAATCATCACAATGGGTACTATGTGTGAATTGCATATCTCTGTAACCTTACTTCTGCAGATTTATAAAGTTGTCAATTCTTTAATCATATATTGCGTTTATTATAGTTAACAAATATCTCAAAAGTTGCAGAAAATACAGTTATGTAACTAAACTTACATATTATAAGAGTTTGAATAAATCACTGCTGCAGTAGCCTTAGCTGTATGAGTTACATCCTGCCAAATATTTAACAGCTGGCCTGTCTTGTAAAGCTTTGGACTCCTCCCACATGCACCCAGGCTGTTGATTGCACAAGCTCCTATGTGGAAAAAAACAGAAGCCTTGAAGGCAAACACTTCTGGACTTTCTTGACAATTGAATAAATGGAGGCTGCTAGACCAAACCCTTAACACCAAGAAATGCAGTACAGTCTATTTCTGTAAATCTAGCATCACTACTGCTTACCAAATAGACAATATTTCACTTAAATTTGACACAGTCATCAGGTACTTGGGTACATATGTTAATAACAGATTCTCCTTTGGTAACTCTAGCATCTGCACTTTTACCATACAGGTAACATTCCACTTAAATCTGAAGCAGTCATTCGGGACTTGAGTACATATGTTTATAACATATCCTTATTTGACCATCATGCTTCTGTGGTGGTTAGAAAATTGTTCTACACTGTGCATCTTGTAGCATGTCCTTAAGAGCCATAGAAGTATTAATTCCATTAAAAGGCCCATCACTGAATATAATACATCCTTTGGCTTGTACCTCACCAAGCACCTAAACCATCTTGAGAGACCTCAACATTTCCTTACCAAAAGAACTCAGGTCTTAGTACCCTTAGTTACTCCGACAGACCAAAAGATCTGCCTCTCTATACAGTGTCATACAGACACCTGTGGGGTGATCGTTGCTCAACTTTTCATGCTATGAATTACCCAGCAGTCTTTGAACTCATTCACTTAAACTGAGCAAATTCTAGCTCTAGAGACTTAAACATGCACTATTACATCAACAAGACCAGGTGGAGTCAACATATACCCAATTTCTGGAAAAGGCCACCCTCAACCTGTCAAGCAGAGTACTTCCCTAGCAACCTTTAAAAACATTCTGAATGACTGAATGTGTGATCACAAATTTTCACCAGGATTATATGAAGAAAGTCTACATAATGAGGGGAGGGCCCTGATAGCTTACCACCAGTACTGAGGGATGTAGCTGACCTTCTTGGTGGCTTCTTTTGGTTATAAGCTTAGAAACAGCCTATGAATCTAAAGTCCTGATAAGAAACATAAAGCTAGGAATACATGTAGAAATCCTCAGCCTGCTTTAAACACAACATAAAATGGGGGGAGGGGTGAAGGCAGGGTTTCTGCAGCAGTGATTTATTTGAATATCTACTGTTATGGTAAGCTCACTTTCACAATCACTGCTGCAGTAGCCTCAGCTAATTGGGTAGATTACCAATGCTTATACAATTTAGGAGGAATAGGATCTAGGAGTCCCTGAAGAATGGTCAAGCTTTTTCTAGATCTAGAAAATAAATAAAGTTCATAATGCTTTGTAAAATTAAGTGCAGAAAACCAATGCTTCTAGAGTCTACCCCTTTCCAAAAACCTATAGAAGATGCAAAAGCCCTAGGAGAATGAACCTTATCTGGACTGGTCTGGGGGACAGGCAAGATGACTCGTTTTTCAAGCAGCTTGGAAATTTCCAGTGCTGCATCCTCCCTTTGTGCGGGTGGGACGTCTGGGAGGTGCTTGAAAAAGGGAAAGTGTTTAAGAGAAGGGGACTGAATACCCGCCGGATACGATTTGCAACACTCAATGATCTTCTGTTATAGACTCCCAGACTGTTTGGTGAAGTAAGAGTCAACCACCGACTGCCTCCAGAGATAAGCAGCCATGAAACCCTTCAGGGCTGCTGCACAGACCTGTCCAGGAAGAAATCCTGAGACCTGTGGTTCCTCAGACCCCCTCTGCCTTGAGGGTGGTGTCTGTCAAATCCCCCCTCTGGCTCTGGAGGAAGATGAGTCTTAAGCATCCTGGGAATAACCTTGAGGATTCTCGAACCACATCTTCTTCGGCCCTGATAGATTCCTGGAAAAGGATTGCTGAGGAGTTGAGAAGCGGATTCCGATGGCAACAAGGTCTTCCCATCCTTCTCACTCTGGACCAAAGTGTCACGTACAGTCTTTCCAAACAGAGTGGAACCATTTTACAGGGTATTTGTAAAAGACACCTTGATGGGCTCTGAAAAGTTACAAAGTTGGAGCCAGGTGTGACGCCTAATGGCAATGCAGCTCTGGCCACTCTAGCAGTGCCTTCAGTCGCATGAGATAGGAGCCACATATAAGTATTAGAGATGGAGGTGAGGGTGGACATTCAGGAGGAAAATATCTTTATTTCCTTTGCTGACATGGACCCAAGGGCAGAACCAGTGACCGCCTTAACACTGGAGCCTTATGACATGTGCCATATAGTTCAGTGCATGTACATAGAATGTTGCTGAAGCATAAACCCACTTCCCAAAACGGTCCATGGTTGTAGACTCTCGGTCTGGAGGGATGGACTGTGGAGCTCTCCTGTGCTAGCTCCTTCTTAGTCGCTGCCACTACCACCATGGCATCAAGAGAGGATCTCTTACACCAGTATGGTTTATCAGAAGGGGCACTGAGGACCTTGTCCGGGTGTTTGGGGATATACTCCACCATGTCGGGCTCCTTCCACACCTGAGATGTAATAAGATTCACCAGGGGTCCATCGGAGGGGATACCCAGGATGTAGAAGGTCCTGTGACAAATGCCTCCAGGAACACTGACTCATCAGGGCTGGGTTTTAGGGCAGACCACCCCCAATGCTGACAAAGGATCTCCATGATGTCTCCAAATGAGACATCCTCTGGGGGTGATTGGGGGGAACCCTCCCAATCCTCCAAGTTAGCGCTAAAACTGGGGGTCGGATCGAAGAAGGAGTTATCAGGATGATGGCAGACTGCATGCCCTCAGACCCTGAGGGGGAGGGGGCAGGCAAGACTCATCTGTGTCTGCATGATGACGAATCTCCACATCATCCTGCCCACCTTGGCTTCTGAGAGGCTGCAGTTGGACCTAGCAGCAGAGGTCACTGACATCAGTCTAGACAGACAATGTGTTGAAGCTGGCACCACAGAACGGCTCGAAGACACCTCCAGCTCCAGGGAAAATTCAAGGGGAATGGAGCCAGAGGAACTCAAGCCAAGACCCAGGCAAGATTTCATCGGTGGCTCAGCCAAGGAGGAGCAGTTGGGGGACTGCTTCCTCGGCCTATTGCAGTGCTTGTGTTTCTCTCTGTCCCCAGTCCTCTTGGAGAGAGGTTGAGTCCCAGTGGCTGGGGTGGAGGGGGGAGCAGAAGAGGCAGAAGAGGAAGCTTGGGCTTCTGCAGGAGGAGGTGGAAGTATAAGTTTATTCCTCCTGTTGATCAATGCATAGGGACTGAGCCCCACGCAGGTCAAACAGGAGGGATCAAGGTTCCGGACCCCTAAACACACAATGCACAAATGTGGCCACCCACAGGGGAAAGTTTATGACCACAATCTGTGCACTTCCTAAATCCCGGTTTGGGTGTTTCTGCCATAGCGGAGCGAGAGAGACCCACCATCAGGCACACACACACACGCACACACACACACACACACACACACACACACACACACACACACACACACACACACACACACACACACACACGCACACACACACACACATGCACTAAAGACATCTAGAGGGAAACAGGAATAAGAAAGTGTTTTTTTTTTTGTTTTTTTTTGGCTATAGACCGATGCTTGACCGCGACAAAGGTAGAGTGAAGAAAAAATGGACATAAAGGTAAAAAAAATATTTAAAAAATCTAACTCACTTACCCCCCAAAAAAAGCCTGGATCAGTGGACCATGATGCTTATTAGCACGGCAAATGAGATCTGAAGGGAGGAAGGAGACAGGGGCATTATGGGTAGGGCAGGAACTTGCAGCTCAGATCTGACACTGGAGAAATGTGGCTAAGTCGGATATGTCCCAAATCCGTGTCCCACAAGTTAAAGACAAATGAAGACAACAACTTCAGATCCAGTGGTACAGAAATGATAAACCAGCTCTGATTCTTAATACTGCACCAACTATCAAATCTTTTCTATTCACCAGTATAACACCTCCTAGCAGCAGGTTTCTTTGCCTTCTTTAATACCTGCTGTACATCCTCAGAAAAAAAAAGCTTCCTAAGATCTATAAACATTGAATCATCCAGGCAGACAGTTGCAGCTGTTTGAGGCTGGCATGTATCAAACTCAGACTTTTTGTGTGAGGAAGCTTGTTGCAACTGCCCTTGGCCAATTCCATAAGATGGAGAAACCACTGTTGCATGAGCCAAAAGGAACTCACCACAATAACATTTGGAGAGACCCTCTGTATCTTCAGAATGACCTATATCAGTCGAAAGGATAGAAATGCATAGAGCAACATTACCATGCAAGAGAATGTAAAAGCATCTATTTTCCAAGTCTGTTTGCATACAGTCCTGAAGAATAATTTTTTCAGTTGTCTGTTTTGATAGGAAAACAGAGCTATTTGAGGAACATATAAAATCCTAGAAGACCCCCTCATTCAACTTCCTTTCATGAGGGTCTGTCTCCTGGTCTTCCTCAGCTTGTCTGCCACAACATTTTGCTCTGATAGAGTGTAAGAAGCTTGGATTGTTAAATTGTGCCGAAATGCTATTAACAAAACTACTACAGTGGTGGTGCTGCGGTAGCGTCGTCGCCTCACAGTAAGACGCTGTCCGTTCAATTCTCAGCTAGAGCGTTCTCTGCGTGGAGACATGCGTGAATGGGCGTGCCTTCATTGAAGGTTGTGCGTCAGGCCTGGCAAACCGGTACGTAAAAATCAACTGCCAATCATTAGCGGACCGGAATTCCGCTTTGGTGACCCCTAACTGGGAAAAGCCGAAAGACACAAACAAACCATAGCTATCCTACACAGAGGATAGGATCTGGTCATCTCCCCCCTCCCCCATTTCACCTCAGCTGGTCCCAGAGAACATACATGATGCAGAGAATTCAGAGTATGTACAACAGCTAACATCTCTTTTAATTGATGCACTTTGGTCCGTCTTACTTCTTTTGTAGAACCTTGACTTTGACCTGCACAGACACAGATTGACATGCAAAATCTGATGTACCAGTTTTTATAGATTGAGCAGGGGTAGTCAGACAGATGGGAAGACCTGGATTCCAGACCATTTGGTCTCTCCACCAAAGGAACTCCCTTTTCACAAAGCCCAGCACTACAATCTGAATTATCATGGAGTGAAGATGTTTTATATCTATACACATACACACAAACACACACATATATGTAAACATATACACATATATACATATACGGATATATGGATATATGTATATACACATATATCTAATTTATTTACTATTTATTGACATTTGTTAACTTGGTTTGTCCAACTGGGCTTGTGGCCCATTTTCAGTGGAGACCCAAGGAGAAAAGCTCCAGTAATACATTTTAAAACAAGCACAATTTTAAACGATATTGATATAATAGCAGTTATAGCAAAATGATTCACATATGTTGGGATACATGCATAAAGTTAAAGTTGCATTAAAAAGAAGCTAAGTAACAATTTTACATTGATATAGTTCAATAGGTCAACAATGAACATTTTTTGTTTTTATAAAATTGTGCAAATGCATAGTAGACACATTGGAGAGAGAGGTGTAATGAGGTACTAAGTATGGTCCTTTTGTGGGTACATAAAGGGAGGGAAGACTAAATAGGGTCATGGCAAGGGCAGGTTCTGGAATTGAGAAAATAAGCTTTTAGTTCATTTTTAAAGTGTGAGGTGTGGGAGATTGAATGTAAGTCAAGGAGAAGTTTGTTCCAAGCATGGGCAAGGGAGTGTTTGTAGAGTAGTTTGCCTACTGACCTTTTTGGGTGGTAGATATCAAGTAATTGTTGGTTAGAAGTACGGAGGATCCAGGATGGGATGTAGATGGAGACTAAGGAAGATAGAGATGGACAGAAGGAGGGTTTATAAAGAATAGAGTGTAGCATATGAAATTGATAAGATAGCAGAAACTGTGGAAGTTCAAGCCATTGAAGAGAGTTTAAAGAAATGCAGTGGTGTGAGTTGTATGGGGGGTTAGTAATGAATCTGGCTATTTTATGATAAGTCTGTTGCAGTTTGTTTAGAGTGGAGGCCTGGATATTGGTAAGAATTGGGGTGGCGTATAAGATGGAGGGGAGGAGGAGTGCCTGGCCCAGGGTAAGTCTAGATTCAGGGGTTAGGAATTTTTTGTTCCAATATAGTAGACCTAGTTCCTGTTTTTTTTTTTTTTTTATACATTGGAGTATGTGTAGGTTGAACTTGAGTTCATCATCGATAATGACCCCTAGGAGTTTTGTGTGGATGTCAGGTTGGATATTTGTATTGGTAGAAGATGTAATAAAAAAAGAGGTTTTGTGATGAGAAAGAGTAACGGGGAAGGAAAAGTAGGAGTTTGGTCTTTTTTGGATTTAGGATCAATAGGTTGTGAGAGAGCCATTGTTCAGCGGATAGTAGGGCCTGTTAGGTCAGGGAGTGTAGTTCAGGAATGTTATTTGAGATGGATATAAGTGTGGACTCGTCAGCATTCTGAATAAGGGAGGATTCTTTGCATGAGGTGTAAAGATCATTGGTAAAGATGTTAAACAAAAGGGGTCCCAAGATGGAGCCTTGGGGAACACCAGTGGAAATGGGAAGGAAAGGTGAGGAGGATGAGAGCCATTTGACAGATTGTTCCCTGCCAGATAGGTAACTATTAAACCAGGCAAGTGCGGAGGGGGGATAGGTGGAGTTATGCGAGTTTGGATAGTAGTAGAGGATGAGAGACAGTACCAAAGGCTTTGGAGAGATCTAGGAAGAGAAAGGAAATTAGTTTATTGTTGTCTAGGGCCTCTGCAATGATATGAGTGAAAGAGAGGAGGGCAGTGGTGGTGCTGTGGTGAGGACGAAATCCATGTTGGGTAGGGGTAAGTAAGTGGTGTGTGAGGAGGCGATTGAGAAACTGTGAGTGAATACATTTTTCTAATATCTTGGAGAGGGGGACAGAATGGCAATGGGTCGGTAGTTTGAGGGGTCAGTGGAGTTTCCACCTTTATGAAGAGGGCTAGTGAAGAAAGATTTCCAAAGGGTGGGGACAGTTGATTCCAGAATAGATCAATTAATTAGTATAGGTACAGGATAGGCAATTGAGTCAGCAGCAAGTTTGAGGAATGTAGGAGATAGATTGTCAGTGGAAAGAGAGCAAGGTTTTAGTTTGAGTAGTAGAGATTTGATGTAAGTAATGGGAACTGGCTCAAAAGAAAACAAAGTTGTGTTAGTGGTACTTGGAGAGGTGGGTGTCGAAGTAGAGTTTGGCTTAGAGGTTACCAGATTTTGGATGGAAGAGATAAAATATTTATTCAGGAGGGTAGCTGTTTCCTGAGAGGAAGAATTAGGGTATGGGGAGGGATTAGAGGGCTGTCCAGGATAGAGGATGTTGTTGAGAGTTGACCAAAATTTTCGAGGATTGGATTTGTTGTTAAGCTGAGCAGAGCTATAGTATAACTTTTTGTCATTAGTTGTATGTTTTTTTGCAAGGTTCGTCAGTTGCCTGTATTTTAGAAGAAAAGGTGGTTGTTTAGTTTTAGTCCAGGTTTTCCAAGCATGATCTCTTTGTTTCATAAGGGACCTAGTCTCTTTGGAGAGCCAGGGAGCATGGTTTGATTTTACTCTGATCTTCCTAGAGGGAGCTAAGGAGTTGAGAGTATTCATGAAGATGCTATTGAAAGTGCTTACAGCATCTTTTAGGGGGAGGTGTTTTAGAATGGACCAATCTATGTTGTGGAGAATGGAGTTAAATTGGGATGAATTGAAAGTCGATAGTTTTCTACAGTCTTTGATAAGGTGGGGTTTAGGATTATGGGTTTAGTGTCTGAAGATGGTGGTAGGGAGATGATCACTGAGGGAGTCAGGTAAGGTGGTGGGATTGTGGTATTGGTGGGGGGAATTGGTAAGGATCCAGTCTATGATGGAGCTGGAAGTGGAATTTTTATGGAAGTGAGTGGGAGATGTTATAAGTTGGTGGAAGCCGTGTAGGTGGATACTGAGTTGGGGGGAGTCAGTTGTGAGTTTGGACCAATCAATGTTGACATCACCAAGGATAAGTGTCTCATATGGTATGTTATGGGAGAACCAGGATAGGATGTTTTCAATAATGGGTAGATTGTTACCAGGAGGAAGGCAGATAGAGGCAATTGCAAGTTTTTTGTGGGGATTCAGATGGCAGTTAAGACTTCAGCTGGGAGAAAGTCAGGAATTGGGGAAGGGTATGGTGAGAGGTTAAGAATGTTTGAGTAGAGGATGGCCACGCCACCACCTTTTTTTACAGGTCTATCAGATCGGAAGATATTATAACCTGGTGGGAGTATTTCACTATTTGAGATTTGTGGCTTGAGCCAGGTTTCAGATAGGGAGAGGATGTGAGGGGTATTGACAGCTATCCATGAGTGCAGCTCAGTGACTTTATTTGCTAGACTCTGAATATTCAATGAGTAAATAGTTAAGTATTTGTATGGAGACGATTGTTATGACTGAGGTTGGTGGCTGTTAGAGGAGTAAGATGGGGGCAGTGTAGAGGTAGTTTTGGGGAGAGAAGAGGGGCCAGGGTTGGGATGGATATCTCCAGAACAAAGTAGGTTTTTAGTGAGGAGAGAGTGTGTAGTAGATGCTAGAGGGAGTTTGTATAGTTTTGACTTAGCTTTGTGGAAAGGTTTAAAAACCTGTATTATGGATAGTTTATATAGACTTGAGATAGAGGTAGTAAAGAGATTAGGGGAGATAGTAAAATATGAAGCAGTTGGATATATGTTGCACGAGTGAGAAGCTGGTGAACATAGGAGTGGGTCAGAGAGATTGGAGTGGTAAGAGGTGGAGATAGAGAGAATAAAGAGTAGTGTAGAAGATATTAGAAAATAATACATGTTGGAATAAAATATGGTCAGATAGAGTAGGTAGAGAGACAGTGGTATAGATGAAGTGGTGTTGACAAGATTGACAGATTAGTAAGGTGGTTGTGGCAGTAGGCAGGAAGTGGAATTGTAGTGGCTAGTGGGACAGGAAGGGGAGGGATAGTTAGGTATATAAAGGTAATTGCAATGGGGGTAGGGTAGGGGAGCGAAGTGAGCCAGAGCGTAGTGTGGGCGAACAGAGCGGGGCTAGCACCCTGGTCAAGATGAAGTCATAGAAACAATCAGAAAAGATAGTGAAAAACTAGCTTGAGAGACAAGGATATAAAGTTTCTAAAGGTATAGTCACCAGAAATAAAATAAAAAGAAATAAAATATGAGCAGAAGTAAGCTTACAAAAGGACACTGGCCTCAGCTACACAAGTGGACTTACTTGAAGGAAACCCAGTGATGTATGGTTAAAATAAGCTACAATAGAGAGGGGCTTTGCAGGGGGAGAGAGAGGTATTACTAGCAGCTAAAAGCAGGGCAAAACGTAAAAAAAAATTAATATGTAAGAGTCTGAAGACAGTAAAATAGGGTAGGTGCACTAAGAAAGGCAATTATGAGTGAGGCTAGAAATGAATTCAGGGAAGAGTAAAGTGCAGAACAGGAGAATATACACAGAAATAGTATGAGGATAGTGGATAACCAAAGAGAAAGGATAGGAGCTGCTGTCGTCTGCTTTTCCTGGTGACTAGCAAAAAAAAAAAAAAAACACTGTAAATTTGTTGTGCTTATAAAGTCTAGCATTGATTAAAAGATTAGCTTATGTAGTAGTTATTTACTGGGACACATACTTCAGTGGTATTATTTTAAGCTTAAGATGGTGGCTTCCGGACAGATAGTTAGAGCTGTAGGGTATCTGTTAAGGTCCACAAACCTGTGTTGCCTATACTGCGGCCAGGAGAAAACCGCAGGGAAAAATCCACTAGGGCTATAAAAACAGAGAGGAGGGAGATTAGTTATGAGCAAGTAATTCAGGAAAAGAGCAAGAAACAAAAATACCATGGGTAGAGAGAAAAAAATTAATACAGGTAGGCAGAGACAGTATACCTAGCATTAATTTCCATTGAATGAGTGTCTTACACACATAGCTAGCTAAGAACACAACAGCGATTACACCTATGCATAAAGTAATGCAGAGCAACAGTAGTTAACAACAGCACAGTGTAGACATACACAAGACAATAATTCACAAAGCAGGAAAACTGAAATTCAGGATACTGAGGACAACAACAATTGGTACACTTTCAGGCAATAATCCTTCCTTTTACTTTAGTGCTACACCAAGAAATTACAGTGAAAATATTACAGATACATCTAAATGTGAAGTTAAGGTGCCTGTTGCTCCTTGCAACAAGAAACTTAGTTGGTAAATATTCACATTTACAGTTTTCTTTCATTAAAAAACAAGAAATAATATGAGTACAGTTCAAACGCTAAGTTACCCGTGATCATAAGGTGCTGGAGCTCCTTGTGACAGGGAAAATAGACTTTAAATATTCACAAAACTAGAGTCGCGAGAAAAAGTACACCAGAAACTGCATATGCAAGCAATATTCATCTCAATATAATCAAAAAATACTATATGACCTAAAGCAGATAAAGCAACAGAATAAGAAGTTATGTCTTACCATAAAGTTCCATGTTATTTGTCTTCTTCTCGCCTTCTTTCTTGCTGGATGGCGACTCGGCCTATACTATAGCTCGAGAGCTATTTTTACCGGCTCGAGGCAGCCCTATATCCCACAATACCATGCGCTAACTCCCCAGATCTCGTTTGGAAGCTAAGCCATAGTATAAACAATAATATTATAATAATAATATTATAATCCTCTTTTACGAGAAAAGATTACCTACTAGTAACACTAAGGATACAAGGAAAAGACGCAACATATTGTATCTCCAGAAAAGGAAGGACTCAGAATCTCGAGTCTGTCCAGGCTAGGGGGCAGGAGGGAGGGACGTAAGAAAGAAGGCAAGAAGAAGACAACTAACATGGAACGTTATGGTAAGACATAACTTCTTAATGTTAAGTTGTCATTCTCGCCTTCATTCTTGCTGGATGGGACAGCGTCCCTAGCATCTTAGTCCTGGGTGGCTCAATGAAACAGACTCCTGAGTACAGTGGAACTAAAATCAGCTCTATTTCTAGAGGCTAAATCAAGCTTGTAATGGGCAATAAAGGTATGTTTGGAAGCCAATGTAGCTGCTGCACAAATGGCATCTAGTGGTAACCTTGCTTGAAACGCCGTTGAAGTTGATAGAGCCCTGGTTGAATGAGCCTTAGGCCTAGAGGGAAGTTGCCTGTGCCTCAACTCATAGACCAAGGTAATAATAGATGTCAGCCATCTGGAAAGAGTAACTTTCGAAACCAGAAGCCCTTTCTTGTCTGCAGCATAAGAGAGAAAGAGCTGGTCTGACTTTCTGAATTGTTTTGTCCTGTCTAGGTAATATCGTAATTGGCGATGGACATCTAATGAATGTAACTTTTGTTCAGCCCTGTTGGTATAGTCTGGGAAAAAGACAGGTAAATCAATGGAGTGGTTTACATTTGCTTCCAATAACACTTTTGGTAGAAAGGAAGGAAGGGTTTGTCCTGAGAGTTACCCTGTCTTTATGAAAAACCAAATAAGGAAGACGGACAGACAAGTCTTGAAGTTCCAAAACCCTTCTGGCAAATGTTATAGCTACTAAAAACAGTGTTTTCCAAGAAAGAAGTTTGAGGGAGCAAGAAGCTGCAGGTTCAAAAAGGGGGCAGAATTAGTGAGGTTACAACTAAATTCAAATCCCATTGTGGGGGGTGGATCTTTGACAGGAGGTCTGAGCAAAAAGATGCCCTTGAGAAAGGCTTTACAGAGTTTGTGGGACATAATATTTGCTTCTGAGAGTCCAACATGAAAATTAGCAATGGCCGCTAATTGTACTCTGATAGTGGCCGATGATGACCCAGAATGAAAAAGCTCCGCCAGAAAGGCCAGAACCTCATGAATGGGTGCATGGAAAGGATCTAAGGACCTAGTTTGTGCCCAGTGTGAAAAACGCTTCCATTTACTAGCATAAGTCTTCCTAGTATTGGGCTTATGGGAGGTCAGAATGATATCATGAACAGGCGGAGAGATGAGGGAAAGCCTGGCTATGGCTGGAAGTGGAGCAACCAAGCTGTGAGGTTGATGGAATGTAGAGACTTTTGCAGCTTGCCCGTGAGGTGGGTCAACATATCTGGAAGGGGTTCCAGATGCCAAGGCTGTTCCAGTAGGTATTTGTGCAGGAACGGGAACCAAACTTGTTGAGGCCAAAACGGGGCAATGAGGATCATTTTGGATCTCAATGCGGTTGCTTTCTGAATTAATTGTGGGATCAACGGAAAAGGAGGAAAGGCATAGAGAAGACCCTGGGGCCAAACGTGAACAAGAGCGTCTCTGAGGGGTTGGCCTGGCAGAGGAAAAAGTGTAAAGAAGTCGAAACACTTGCTGTTTTGGGGAGTTGCAAAAAGGTCGCAGCAAGGCTGACCCCACTTCCGAAAAATTCCGTCTGCCACCGCTTGATTTAGAGACCACTCGTGAGGCATGAGGATAGTTCTGCTCAATCTGTCTGCTATGACGTTGGACTTCCCGGGGATGTGTGTTGCTATCAGAAACCGTTGAGATGAAATCGCCCATTGCCAAAGTCTGAGTGCTTCTTGACAGAGGGGATAGGACCTTGTTCTGCCCTGCTTGTTTATGTACCACACCACAGACATATTGTCTGTTTGAAATGCTATAGTCCCCATGGGAAGAGAGCTCTGAAGGGCTTGCAACGTCAAAAGCACCGCCCTCATCTCCAGGAAATGTATGTGCAGGTGGCATTCTGACTGTTGCCAAGTGCCCTGGACTGTCCTGCCCTGATAATGCCCCCCCCCACCCGATCAGGGAGGCATCCGTTGTGACAGTGGCAACTGGAGGGGGAAGAACAAAGGGTCTGCCCTGAAAAATCTGAGGGGAAACCATCCACCAGGAGAGATGTTTCTTGCAAGATGGGGTTATCCAAATGTTGTGGGTCATTGGTAGCTGTTGAAAGGACCACTGAGAAAACAGCATCCACTGAAGAAGCCTCATGTGGAAGCGGGCTAATGGAAGTAGAAGAATCGCCGCCACGATGAGGCCCAACACTTTCAATACTCGGTTGACCTGGACTTTGTTGGACTGAAACAGGAGCTTAACATTCCGCCTTATGTCTGTCACTCTCTGGGGTGGTAGTGTTGCAGACATTTCTGTGGTGTTTAATACGACGCCTATAAAGTTTATACATTGACAAGGCGACAAGGAGGACTTTGCAAAATTTATAGAAATACCCAGACTGTTGCAAAGTTGGATAGTGTAATCCCTGGCCAATATGAGATCCTGTTTGGTGGTAGTGGAAATGATCCAGTCGTCTAAGTATGGAAACACCTGGAATCCTTTCTGTCTCAGGTGAGCCGTGACCACTGTCAAATATTTGGTGAACACTCGGGGGGGCTGTGGTGAGACCAATGGGCAGGGCCCTGAATTGAAAATGACCGACTCCCAGCCGGAAGCGGAGAAACCTCCTGGAGTGTCTGTGTATCTTTATATGGTAGTACGCGTCCTGGAGGTCTAACGAGCACATCCAGTTGTCTCTGCCCAAAAAGGGTAGAATGGACTGCAGTGTTACCATCGAAATTTTGTCTTCAGTACAGAGTTGTTTAACATGCTGAGGTCCAAAATAGGTCTCCAATCTCCTGTCTTTTTTGGTACCAAAAAGAACCTGGAGTAAATTCCGGATCCTAGCTGATCTGCTGGGACTGACTGGATGACTCTTTTTTCTAACAGCTTTTTTATTTCTAGCTGAGCCTGAACCCTCTGTGCGGGTGGTACATCTGGTAGGGGTTTTGGCGGTTGTACTGGAGGGAAAGTGAAAGGGATTTTGTAACCCTCGGATATGATCTTCTGTACCCATGTGTCTTGGGAGAGGGATTGCCAGGCTTCCGGGTACAGAGATAATCTTCCCCCGACTGCCCCCAAAAGTGGACAGTCGGGCAGCTTCTCAGGGATGCTGAAAGAGTTGGTCAGGAAAAATTCCCTCGAACCCTGGTTCTGAGGACCCCCTCTGCCCCTGGGGCGGCATCTGTTATTACTTCCCCCTCTGCCTCTAGGGGGAAATTCACCACGTGCGGCAGGCGCGACTCCCTGAGGTTTTCGGAACCACATCTTTCCCCCCTTTTGTCCCTTAGGATAAGGTCTAGAAGGCGTGGAAAAACGGACTCCCACGGCAGAGAGAGTTTTACCATCTTGCTCGCATCTGGTGAGGGTATTCTTCATCTGAGGTCCGAACAATTCCGAACCGTCAAAGGGGGTGTTAGTGAAGGACGCCTTGAAGGGATCGGCAAAGTTACAGAGTCGCATCCAAGCGTGACATCTCAACGCAACGCCTGTGCCAGCGGCCCTACTCGCTCCATCGGCTGCATAAGAAATAAGCCGCATGGAGGAGTTAACAATGGAGTTCAGGGTAGCCAGCTGAGAGTTTATTTTGTCCTTAAACCCCGCAGCAGAAGGATCCTGTACCGTTTCACCCAGCTCTTTGAGCAAGTCTCTCTGAAGGCGGGTGAAATGACATAAATAGTTCAGCGATCGCATAGAAAAGGTCGCTGAAGCATAGGTCCGCTTGCCGTACCTGTCCATGGTCCTGGACTCTTTGTTAGGAGGATGAACAGATACAGAAGGATCAGCCAATTCCTTCTTAGTGGCTGCTGCTACCACCATAGCATCAACTGAAACACCTTTGGTGAGAAAAGATTTGTCATCTGGTGCAGAAATAAATTTAGAAGGCCTCCTAGGGGTAGGTGCCATTGATTCAGGAGCTGCCCACGCCTTTCTAGCTACTACCTCCATTAGTGGGTCGAAAGGGAGAGACACCCAGGAGGTGGAAGGGCGAGATCCAAAAGCGTCAAGGTAAACCGACTCGTCCTCGGAAGGTTTGAGAGTGGACCAATTTCCCCTCTGTCTTAGGATTTCCAGGATGTCTAAAAAGGAGACATCCTCAGAGGGGGATCTGGGGGGACCTTCCGACTCATCCAAGTCGGTGTCCGACGTGACAGACTCGGGGGAGTCTATGTGCTTCCTCTTGCACTTTCTTTTCCTAGGGGGTTCCCCTGAAACTTCAGGGGAGCCCTCGGAAGAGGAGGAGACACCCAAGGTGGGTACCCCACACTTTGGATCTCTGCTGACAGGTGCAAGAGAATGGCCAGAGACTGTAACAGGCACTATAGAGGGAGGAGCCGCAGAACTTAACCTTGGAGTGGACACTGGGTCCAGCACACTCCTCATCACCTCGAAGGCTCCCCCATCAGATACCAAAGGCAGCACCGGCTCTGAAGAGACCGGGACCGCCCCCGGAACCGACAGAGAAGGTTCCGAGAATGATGTCGGGGCCGAACTAACCAGAGCTGAAGCTCTGAGAGGGAGAGCAGGGTCAGACAAGGGTCCGATGCCACTCGCCCCCTCGGAGCCGACAATGGAGTCTCGGTGCCCGGACCTCTCCATGGATGGAACCAATGAAGAGGTCGGAGCCGATGACACTGGAGCCGAAGGAGGAAGTATCGGCTCCGACGTGGGCAAGGTCACTGTTCCGACAAACTCCGGCTCCGAGCTCGAGAGATGAGTCGAAGGAGGAATGGATAGCTGTATCGAAGGAGCCACAGTCTGGTGAGATGGGCTCTGGAGCATGTGGGCCAGCGCCTGAGATTTTATAAGTCTACTGACCACCCTCTCAATGTCGTGGTCTGAGAGCCTGGATGACCTCGATGAATGAGTCCTATGACTCTGCTCCGATAAGAGAGGGGACCTCGGAGCCGATCTAATGGACTCTAGTGAAGGGGACCTAGAGCGCTTACGTGCTGGGGTCGGCTCCGATGATGGTTTCGGAGCGGAAATCACTTTGTTCGCCTCGGAGCTAGACAGAACCGAGGTCGGAGCCGTCTTGATAACGCCAGCCCTCGGCTCAGAAGCTGGAGCCGAGGGTTTGGCAGTTTTTGACAACTTCCCCGAGCCAGACTTGGACGGGGAGTCATCAGGCTTTAACAAGCCCCTTAGGATAAGCTTGTTACGCCTTTCCTGCAGGACTCTTGAACTAAATCCGTGAAAAATGGAACAAGAGTCCTGCAGGTGTAAAGGCCCCAAGCAATAGACACAAGAAGTGTGACCGTCTGTCAGAGACATTTTCTGACAGCACGAGTCACACTTCTTGAATCCCGAAACCTTAGTGTCCTTTGACATCCTGACAAAAAAAGGGAACACAGTCAGTCCACACACACACACACACTTAATTAAATTAAGTAGAACTGACTAAAAAAAGACCCACACACACACTGAAAGGGGTGGGGGAAAACTAAAGAAAAGCCCGTAGGCCCAAGTAAAAAACTAATTAAAGAAAGGGAAAAGGGCTATTGAAAAGGGTAAGGCAGTTAGAAGGGACCTAAAGAAGGGTAACTAACTGGAAAAAAACTACTAAAACTGAATATAATCTGAAAAATTACTTACTGACCAGAGCCGGTAAAAACAGACTACCTCGCAGCGAAGCGGCAAACAAGATCTGGGGAGTTAGCGCATTGTATTGTGGGATATAGGGCTGCCTCGAGCCGGTAAAAGTAGCTCTCGAGCTATAGTATAGGCCGAGTCGGAGCCGAACCCATCCAGCAAGAATGAAGGCGAGAATGACAACTTAACATTAATCACCAACTATTGTAAGATTTAAAACAGTTAAGGCAACAGAAAAGACATCACAAAACAGTTAATGCCAAATAATCAAATGTTTACCTTACACAGAGCAGCAGATGCTCAGCAGCATGAAGGGGAAAGAAGGTTTCAAAATAGCTCCTGCTGCTGCGTGGTACCTATGAAGATTAGGAAGAGGAAGTGAGGTGAGGGGGAGGGGTAATGACTAATACTGAGCTGGACTAGCACCCTGGTCAAGATGAAGTCATAGAAACAATCTGAAAAGCTAGTGAAAAACTAGCTTGAGGATATAAAGTTTCTAAAGGTATAGTCACCAGAAATAAAATATGAGCAGAAGTAAGCTTACAAAAGGACACTGGCCTCAAGCTACACAAGTAGACTTATTTGAAGGAAACCCAGTGCTGTATGGTTAAAATAAGCTGCAATAGAGAGGGGCTTTGCAGGGGGAGAGAGAGGTATTACTAGCAGCTAAAAGCAGGGCAAAACATAAAAAAAAACATTTACCTACATTTATATAAAACACATATATATGTACACACACACATATATATATATATATATATATATATATATATATATATATATATATATATATACACACATAAATATACACTAAGTTCTTACTTACTTATATTTCAACTTCTTCAGCTATTTACATATACATACACAGCCCATTCTTACAGATACTGACAATTTAAACATTCTCAGAAATATTGACTACTGCATGATCTTTACATTCAAAATACAACTGCAATCAAAGGCCATGTTCTCCATTATCTGATGGAAATACACAAAGATGTTTTCCCAAAACATCTCTGATTAAATAGCAATGGTTAATCCTACTGAAAAAATGACAGAAGCAATTTACAACTTAAAAAAATGGAAACAGAGACACGAAAAAAACAAAACAAAAAAAAGTTAAAGAAAAAAAATTCATGTATGTTTTCACTGTAAGCTTCTTATACCTGTTCTGCTTGAAATACTTCTTCCTCTCCCTTGATAAACTCAGTACCCCATGAATCTTTATATGAACTGTGAGTCT
This sequence comes from Protopterus annectens, assembly GCF_019279795.1. Lineage (NCBI taxonomy): Eukaryota > Metazoa > Chordata > Ceratodontiformes > Protopteridae > Protopterus > Protopterus annectens. The sequence continues at coordinate 638,385,512 of NC_056739.1, read as the reverse complement.
GACCATATTGCCATAACTAAATACATATGTACATATTTTGTAAAACATAAGGTCAACAAGGCCCTTGTTAAGTAGCACCATTTCACTCAGTTAAATGCCATCATCACTATTAAATTTACTATAATGAAATCATTTTTATTCTCTTACACTGCCTTCATTAATAGCCCCTTCTTCAATATCTTATCAAATGCCTGTCATCTTCTAAACAAATCACATTGATTTATTAATTTTCTTTATTTATTTGTATTTATTTAGGGGTAGGGCATAGATTTCCACGGACCTTTTTCAGACTAAGCCCAGGAGCAGTGTCTGGTTAAGTAATTCGCTCAGAGTCACACAGTTAGGCAATGGAAGCTGAGAGAATCAAACCCTGCATCACTGGACCACAAGAAGCAGTTCATAATTATCAATTAACTCTGGCACACTGCTATAATAGACACAAATAATGTATAATCATGATTAATTACAGGTATTCATCTACAGGATGACGACACACTCAGATCTTTACCTTTCTGCCAAAATTAGCAAGATTACTTGTTCCCATAACTGGAGCATCAGTCTTATATTAAGAAGTTCATTTTACATTCCCGTCACATAGGGAATCAAAAAACTATCCACACCTAGAGTTTTACCTTGTGTCTGCCCTTTCATTACTTTATAGAGTTTCTTAATAGTAATGACAGCCATCAGTGCACTAGCATGTAATTTTGTTGCCTTTGATGCTCCTGTATGTCTCAAATATTCCTGAATAATTGTATCATATTCCTCCCAGTTAGTCTACATGGTGTATAATGCAGCATAATAAACACCTTTGCAACCACTACTGCATATATGATTTAAAGAACTCCCTATCTTTGACTGCAACCCTGCAATAATTCTTTACAACTTTTGCTGTCAAAAACATACAAATAGGGCCTTCTAATACTCCAGAAAAATATACAAAAACGTATTGTGCCTAAAATATCATTGTCTTCACTATGTACTGTTAAATCAACTGCACTTAACTTGCACTCAAGGCCCTCTTGGCTTTTAAAGTCTCCTTGTGTTTTTTTCCAAAGGTTATAGCCACATATATGCTGACTTCTTATGTGACTTCCTGTTTTATGTTTTCCCATCCCTCTAGCAGTGAAACTGTACACTATGTTAATCTTCTGATTTCATTACTATTTCATCATCATCGTCAGCCCCCTTTTTTCCATTTTTTCTACATGGGGTTGGGGTATCGAGGTCTATATCAATTCATCGAATACGTGAATATCGAACGCTCACATGAGCGAATATTCACATACTCGAAGTTTATGAATGTTTTGGGGGGTACTTTGAAGATTGGGATTTTTGCCCTTTCCTCACTGTAGTGGGATCTCAGAGTAGGAATATATATATTTAGCTGGGAGTGTGTGGGGGGGGGGGCACAGCTCCCCACAATACCGTTTTCAAGTACGTGAATATTCGCTCATGTGAGGGTTTGATATCCACATATTCGATGATGTGATATAAAAGTGGGTATCGTGTTAACTGTTACCAACTCTCTCGATTTAGTGCCACACTCCTGCCTTCTTCAACACTCATGCCTGAATGTCGCAGATCTTCTTTCACACAATCCATCCAACTCTTTGCTGGATGTCCTCGCTTTCTCTTACCTTCTTCCTGTCTGTCCCAAATCTTCCTCACCAGATTGTCTTCTGCTTTTCTGCACATGTCTGAACCACCGTAATCTCTTCTTTTTGACCTTTTCTGTAATTGGTGCTACTTTGGCTTCTGCTCTTATGTCCTCATTTCGTTTGTCCCACAGTGTGCATCCTACGACCCTTCTCAGGTACTTCATTTCCATCACCTCTAGCTTCTTCAACTGTTCTGCCTTTACTGCTCAGGTTTCTGTACCATACAGTAGTACTGGTCGCACTACTGTCTTGTTCACCTTACTTTTAGGCTTCTTTGACATTCTTTTGTCACAGACTACACCTGACACTCTATGCCAGTTGGCTGCAGCCCCTCTGAGTCTAGCTTTCACCTCTTCATTCAGACTTCCCTTCTCCTCAACCACCCCACCCAGATACCTGAAGCTGTTTAACTGTTCCACTATCTTCCCTTCTATCTCTAGTCTCAGCTTCTTCTGATTTCCAGAATTTGCTACCATTACCACCGTCTTATCTGTGCGTAGTTTCACCCCATATGCCTTCAGTTTTGCATTCCATCCTTTGCTGAAGTTCTAGCTCAGAGTCTGCCTGTAATGCCATATCATCTTCAAACAGCAACTTTGTTGATCTGTCCCCTCCGACCTGTTTGCTAATGTAGTCCATCACCAGTATGAACAGCAACAGGCTCGTATCTGAACTCTGGTGTACAGCCACTCTCACTGGAAACCCTCTGTGAGGCTGAACACTGTTCATACTTGAGTCATTGGGTCCTTGTACATAGCCTGCACTAATTCTACCAATGTTTCTGGGACTTCAAACCACCGGAGTACTGCCCAGATCAGCTTTCTTGTGACCTTGTCACAGGCTTTCTCCAAGTCTAGGAATGCACAGTTGGGCTGTTTCCTCATTTCTAGCTTCTTAAGTATCTGTCTCACTGCAAACATTGGGCCAATTGTGCTGCATCCTGATCTTATATTCTACTACTCTGCATATCCATTTATCAATGACCCTATCCAGAACTTTCATGCAATGTGATTGCAGTTTGATGCCTCTGTACTTCCCACAGTTGTGGATGTCCCCTTTGTTCTTTTATACTGGCACGAGTATGCTTATTTTCCAGTCATCCGGGATACACCTTTTTCTCCACACTTGTATTAGTACCCTCAGGAACCATTTCTCCCCTATCTCACCCAGCATCTTTATCATATCTGTTGTAACCTCATCTGAGCCTGCTGCTTTCTCTGATTCTTTAGTGCTGTTCGTACTTCTTCTAGTGTGGGCTTTTCTCCTCTCATCATAGGTTTTTTCTGGGGCAGTACAGCTTTTGTGAGGTTCTCTTCATTCAGAAACTGCTGGAAATACTCCTACCATCTGCCTTTGATGTCCCATTGACTGGTGAACAGGTTGTTGCTGGCATTCCTTATGAAGGGTGTGACACCAGGGAAATACTGCCAGTCCAGCTATCTGGAATTTTGTAAATAATTATATGTCACTTGAAAATATTAATATGATTTATATAGAAATGTGACACTGCCAGCCCAGCCATCTGGAATGTTGTGGATAGTGTGTCATTTGTGAATATTAATATGATTCATATGCTTGTCTTACAAATGTAAGAGAACTATATTTTGTGTGTATATTAAACTACTTTTGCAGAAGTGTGTGTTGAGCTGTATGTTATGTACTGAGCTTCAAGAATGTAACCACATTGTACCTTACTGGAAAAGAACAGAAATATATATATCAACTATTTACCTGTGCAAATGTATGTTTTAATAGTAGAAGCTGGAACATACAGAGTTAACTTCCAAAACTTCAAGAAAATAAATTGAAATTAAAAGTGCTTTACGATGTGCTATAAAAAGTTAGTTTCAATGCAGAAGACACAATGTCTAGAACTAGGAGTTTTTTTGTATTGTCTTAAAACAGAAATAATTACTAGGTTTCAAATCTAACAGCATTTTATTGTTTTACGACTTCCAATTCTAGGCAAACATCTGAGAGATATGCATTTTTCACAGAACAATGTTAAATTTTGTTACGTTTCTGTAAGCATAGGAACTGAAGTCAGGTGACAAAGAGTGAAGTCATCCAAGCTTACCCAGCAGTAATGTTGATTATTAATTTAAGAACTCTCTCAAGAGACAGAGTGGGCGTTTTGTATCTTGTCTTGGATCTAAAAGCATCCATTCAGCACTTCTCACCTGCATTTGCCTTGTTCTGTAAATAAGTTATTTAGGGCATATAGGAATATAGTAAAGATTAGTTTAGATGCTTTCTGCATTTATTTGAGACTGTCCTGCAATGTTGTTTTAAAATATATTCGGTTATTCTGAACTCTGTAGTTACTGTGTTGTTTGAGTATTATCTTGTTCTTTTATTATTTATTATTAAATATATTTAAACCTTTTCATTGTGGCTGGTTTGTTAGAGATATTTAAGCTCTTAGAGTACTTGCATATATATGTGGTGACACTGTACAGGCCACTCCTAAATAACCTTGAAAGTCTTGGTTACACTTATCATTTGGATAATAGTAACATTACACAGTAAGATTGGGCACCCTTTGGTAAGGGCCTTAAAAATATTTGATAAGTAGTGGCTGGTGGCAGCTGGTACTACCTTATAGTCTAGGCAGAAGGGGGCATAGCTACAAGAGCTCAGGACTGCAGCCCCCCCCCCCAGCTGTAAAAAAATAAAATAAAAAAAATAAAAAATAAATAAAAGAGAAAATAAAATAACAAAAATAAAATAAAATAACAAAATAAAAGCAACCGCGAGTCCCGGGACATCACACATGCGCACTTGCGACATTTCCCGATATTCAGACTGCTAGTGAACCAGTCTGGAGCATGTGCACAGAATCCAGACTGTCTCCACAAGCAGTCCGGATTATGACAACAACATTCAAGTCCGAATTTTCCCAGCAGTCTAAGTAGTTACAACTGCACAGACTGGACGGGGATCAGACTGCAACATCCGCAAGCAGGCCGGTGCTCTCGCGGGAAGGATAGGACGAGCTTCAAGGTGCTCTCGCTGGAAGGGCTAACTCAGTGTGAGGACTTTGTTACATGGATAGATTTTGCTGCTACAGACTTTGCTTGGCTGTCGGCTCAGGTAGGGTGTGTGTGTGTGTGTGTGTGTGTGTGTGTGTGTGTGTGTGTGTGTGTGTGTTATTTCCATATGTAGCTAGGATTCAACTGCAATCAATTTGTTACTGATGCTTCCAATGTTCGAACTGTCTATTCTTAGGTCTTTATTTGTGATTAAGATAGGAGTTGGTTAAAAATGCTAATTTGAAGTCCCTGGTTTTGTGGGTTGAGGCAAATGCACAGTTTAGCACATGGTTACAGGAGATGGGGTACAGTTATATACCACCATCGAAAAGCATTTTGATAAATCAATAATTATTCTTGGAAAGGAATTTCTTAAGTAGAGTATGTAGACTAGGGTAGTTTTATGGAAGCTGTAGTTGGATTACAAACACTTTTCTAGAAATGTGGGTTAATATGAGGGAATAGTCTTTTAGGAAGGGTGGAGGGTTTATGTCAAAGTTGTCAAAGGCATGCTGTTGTAGTGATGTGTCATTTTGTATATCTATTGAAAGTGTGTCTACCAAATAAAGGCACAGTATAGGGGTCAGTAGGAGACAAGAAGTTGAAATAATTGTGCAAGGTGAGGTCAGCGTAATGCAATAATTAGTGTAATACTTTAAGAGACATAAAACAATTAGGCAGCAAGGGGTAAAATGTCATAGTGATGGACTACAGGGAAAATGGCATGAAGGATGAGAGGAGAGATTTGTATTTAATAACATTATATCCTTTAACCATTGCTACTGCAAAAGGTCAAAGTGAGAAAGTTTTGAACTGTAGGGAACTCAAGTATGGGAGAGAAAGGTAGTATAGTAGTTCAGATGAGCTGCCAACTGCACAGAAGTCATATGTGTATACAAAATATATGGTCCAATACAATGCAGCATATATTTTGATTAACAGCACAGATTATAAATCCCACGACCATCTACGGCATGTCATCGAATACACAACATTGATCCAAAAATGGTCAAAAATAAATAAATCATATCTTTTTGAAGAGGGTCAAGCCTCCCAGCACCCCCTGCTAATTACATATTCCAACTCCAAGATTACACTAATGTGGGAAAAGGCATATTCTGTGATTCCCACTGTAGTGTGATCTGTAACAAAGAGTTGCTGCTTTTCAAACAACTTATTTTTGCTGAGCTGCACCGGCTCCAGTTATATCAACAACTTATTTTGTCAATCAAAATAGATGCTCCCATATACACATACAGAATTATACTATGTGTGTGTGTGTAATGCCCCAGGTGCTACATGGTGGTGGGTAGAGAATAAGGTTTGAACCCTGTACCTAAGTAGCAAAAGCCTAAATTCCCTACCCACCACCATTTAAAAAAATGCAGATTTTTGCATATTTGTTCTGTTCTGTTCCTCATAAAATCTGTGGTTTCTGCATTTTTGTTTCTTAACACAGCCAGTAGTGCAGTGGTGCAGTGGTAGCATTATTGCCTGACAGCTACAGGTTGTCTGGTTTGATTCTTGGCTGGGGTGCCTTCTGTGTGGAGTTTGCATGTTCTCCCTGTGTTTCTGTGGGTTTGCTCTGGTGTCCTCCCATCTTACAAAGACGTGTCTGGAGTGTTTTTTCCTGTGCCTCTGCCAAAAATTGGCTTTTGTTCCAAGTCAGACATTCCTGGTTAACAAATGTTAAATAAATAAAAATGACAAGCATTTGAATTTCAGACTTCATATTCTTCAGAAAGTACATGGTAACACAAAACCTATTACAGCAAGTTTCTAAGTTTATAAGATGGATATTTGAAATTTGTCCTATTTTTGGGACAGTATTCCCCCATTATTGGCTTTGTCCAGATTTTTTGTACCAAGGTTGAGAGCTATGGTGACAACTGAACTCACTGAATATGTTTGGGGGCCGTATTCCCCCATTACTGGCTTTGTCTACCTGTTTTTGCTAAGATGTTGACAGCTATGGTGAGAACTGAATTCACTAAATGGTAGCCATTTAAGTTGCAGTCTTCCTCTCTTTCATAAAACAGATGATTTGGCATAGAGGTATATTGCTCTGACTGTTTTGCACAGGGTCCTGGGTTCAATCCTTGGCAGTGAAATGTATGGTGGTAACACAGCATTTTATTCTAGCAACTTTCCAACATTATACAAGCAATGTTTAAAATGTATCACTGTTTTTTGGTCTTTTGTACCCTCCCAAATTTTGTCTTTTTCCAGATTTCTTGTGCTGCAAAGTTCCGAGATACAGCTGAGTGTCAAGTAGATTTTACAAGAAGCTGAGAGCTGCAGGGGAACAAAAGTTTAGTGCTGCTTATGCTGACTCTGCTTGTATTGTTAATAGCACAACAGGTAGTGTACTTGTTTTTGATGCAGAAGGCTGTGGGTTCTACTCCCACAGTAGGTAGATGCATTGCTGATACTGTACTGTATTGTAAAGGGGGTGGATGCTGCAGTCCTTTTTGGTGAAGATACCTAGCAGCTATGAACCTGTTATCAGATTGCCATCCATTCCCTATTGCAATATTACTAGCTTATTTTTTTTAATGCAACATAGGCAATTTATTCCTCAAGGGCAACAGGCACTTTATTTGTAGATGAAACAATGAAATATAAAGTTATTTGCTAGCAGCAACTTCGTCATTAGTTACAGATTTCTTTAATGTGGAATTATTTATATGACTTTTACTTCTTCAGAGATTGTGCATATTTACTGATACTGGTGGATGGTAGAAGTTTGAGTAGACTTTTATGATAGAAATGTTCTAAATTGGGCAGTTTTGTCATTATTGGTGCATGCATTTTGTTTCATTGTTTACTGGAAAATGTTCTGAATTGGGCAGCTTTGTCATTATTGGTACATGCATTTTGTTTCATTGTTTACTGGAAAAATGTTCAAAACAAATTTAAAATGCCCTCTAACAATTGTACTATATTGTACAAGGAATATAATTTAATACAATCAGGAAGATGTATCAAAGACCACATGTATGTTTTGTGTGCAAGGGGCCTGTGATTTGAAAACAGTCCAAAGTTAATCTTTATCTGCCACTGGCAAAATGTATTTTCTTTGAATGTGGGTTTCAATGCTGTTTCAATGAATGTGAGTTTCAAGGGCAGAGAAGTTTTAATGCTAAGTATGTTTTCATTGTGAGATTGCATTGCTTTGTTTAGCAGATGTCTTAGTGTTTGTGCTGTAAAATGCAAAATAAAACTTTCAAATGAAGTCCAAATCATCGTAGAAGTAAAGCAGTATGCACATTAGTGTTTGTGGTAAATGGGGTGAAATAGCCAAGAAATGGTTCATTGGAATGGCTGCAGGGAGAGGTTCCATTGGACCATGATTTTGAGAGGGGGAGGGGTGGCAAACTCAAAGACAGCCCCGACTGAACTATTCCTCTCAACTGTCCAGATTTTCTCAGAATGAATAGATTTTTGCTTCTTATTTTTGGTTTGTTCCTCATAAAATGTGTGGTTTTTCTGGCAAATAATTTAGAAATTAAATCACTAAATAATGACAGACACTGAGTTTCAGACTTCATAACCTTCAGAAAAATGCATGCTAAAGCAAGACATGTTATTCTATCAACTATCTCAGTTTATACAACAATTTTTAGTACTGTTTATATGTTCCCCATGTATATTTGGCCTTGTCCAGATTTCCTGCATTAACAGGTTGAGAGGTATGTGCAAATAAATTGCTTTATAGAATTAGGCATATCCAAACCTCTCAACTGTCCCTGATTTTGGCTCAAAATGTTGCTCTACCCTAATAATCCCACCGCAAAATAGCAATTTTGGAAGAAAACGTAGAGGGTTTGATTATTACAGTTATTTCTTAATTGTAGAGTTATAGATTACTTTTATTTCAGAAATGCATATAGATTCTTTTATTTTGTCAGCTGCTCAAGTTAGCAGTACTAATATTAAAAAAGTATCCCTTCTTTGACAGGTTCCCAGTGTGGCTATTTTATATTTTTTCATCACATTTTTGGTCCATTTTTCATAAAAATTGTGTTTTTTTGGCAAATTAGTGGCAAATCATTAAAGACTGAAGTTAGAAAATAATGACAGACATTTGAGTTTCAGATTTCATACCCTACAGAAAATTAATACTAATGCAAGACCTACTATTTTATTATCTTTCTAAGTTTACAAGAGCAGTATTTAAAACTTGTCCTTATTTTTGGGCCTTTGCCCGACTTCTATGTATGGCTTTGTCCAGATTTCTTGCTCTGAGGTTGAGAGGTATGACAAATGTGTGAGGGCTATCACAGTCAACCAGAGACATTTCAAATTGTGACATACTTGTTGTACCACACTCCCCCATGTAGTGACTCTGGATATGTCCAAGCAATGCAAGGAGCAGTTATGCAGTGTAAATGTGCAGAGTATCCCCCCATCCAAAGTAGACACAAGTGCTACTTTTATTCTGTCCTTGATTTTGCAGAATGTTCTGGTTTCTGTCATATTTTTATACTGTTGATTTATGCTTATTATTACTCAGAAAGTGCTGTTGTTCTGTGTTTACGTAGCAATGCTTTAATGACCATCAGGTAAGCTTGTCTGAGATTGTAAGATGCAAGTAAGCTTTAATAAGCATACTTGTAAAGAACTGCCAAAATTGAAAGCCTTTCTGTTGTTGCCATGCAGAGAATACTTACATAACTACATAATGTATAAGCCTTGGGTATTGAAATGCATATGACAGTATTTGTAATAAAGGACAGGATTACATTATTTTAAGAAGCTCATTACATTTGTGGGAGACTTGCAGTCATCTTTGCAGGCTTTACCTGTAAACCAAACAGAATGCCAATCTATCATGTGTGGTCCATTACCTTACAGTAATCCTTTAAGCAATGTATCTTGAGCTTGTTTCTTGTTTGTTTCTCACTTTTTACTTTGATCATGTTTACCCCATGAAACAAGTAGATAGTTGTTGTCATGCAGCAGGTCTTTTTTGGATAAGAAACATTTTTACAAGTGGTGGTATCACAGAGATTGCTACTTTCAGCATGTTACTTGGTACTTTAATAAAGCTGAATATAAATTATAATTAGAACTGCAGTGCAATGAGATGTGGTTTGAGTTGAGTGCTGCTTGTTTTTCTTATACTTGATTTTGACTGGCATTCCAGTAATGTATTTAAAAAGTAATTTATTTTTTCATGGCTCACAACCTTTTTGTTTCCATCTAGATATTAAGTAAGCTGTCATGCAGCCAATGCATTGAAATATTTTTTTTTCTTCTACACTTCATTTTGTCTTGATTGGACTCTCATAATGATGGTTTGGCACCCAGGGCAGCAATATTTAATTAAAGTTACAGTTTTTGTGGTTTTGAGCATAGCTCCTCCCCCCTTTCTAGTTGGCTGCACCCCTTCCATTGACTCCACCCATTCAGCTGTCTCCTGCAGCCCCCTTTAATTTGAAGTCACCAGCCGCCACTGCATAGCTAGTAAACCTATGCCAGCCTTTCCCAGGTGAATGTTTGTGCTTCTATATAAATCAAATCTCAAAGTGTGTGTGTGTGTGTCAGCTACTTGGCAGGGACATGAAGCACTGGCTGGGCAGAGAGGGTGCTGGAGGTCTTAGCTTGGCCACTCAGCTGAGATCTTAACCCTATAACTGTGCCAGTGGGGAGTCTTAATGGGGATCCGGAGAAAGAGGAAGAAACCAGTCCCAGACTGATTGTGATCTCTGTGTACTCTTAAGGGAGATTGTACTTTACTGTGTGTATACTTGTCATCCTCCCAATGTGTACATCCCTCACTGTTCCCAGTGGTGAGGATTGAGGCTCCTTGATTACTGGGCCAGTGCAAGGGCATCACAAATGGTGTCTGACTATCTTCTTAATCTTTCGGTCTTTGCTTTGCAACCTGATATAATTTCTTTGTGTCACTAATCCAGGGATAGGTGCACAAAAGCAGAAGCGGAGAACTCCAATTAAAAATGTTGATTTATAAACTGAACGGACACCATAAAACGGATGAACAAGGATAAAATAAAGAACATAAACGCAGTATGCGTTTTCGTCTTATAAAGATGTTTTACTTTTGATAGGAAATGATGAATGTAATATTAATTAGGTGGTAGATACTATTGGTTGTTTTAAATGGGAAATAGAGTATTGTATTGGTGCAATAATTAATTGTATAATATAAAATGGTATCAATTTATGCACTGGTCATCTGATGAAGTCTATGGAATAAGATGAAAACGCATACTGTGACTGTGAAGGCATTTATGTTCTTTATTTTATCCTTGTTCGTCCGTTTTATGGTGTCCGTTCAGTTTATAAATCAACATTTTTAATTGGAGTTCTCCGCTTCTGGTTTTGTGCACCTATCCACCATCTTTTGATGACTTCCTGGACTTCTGCATTCCACCACCAGCTTTCCTTATGTACCTTATTTCCATACCTGGCTTGACCACATATCTTTTCTGTAGTCCTAACACATGTTTTTACATGCTGCCATTCTTGATCAACTCCACCTATTTCCTCCTCTTCTTGGGGTGCCAAAACCCTGAGTAATTCCTTGAATTGTTGTACTTTCCCTCCAGTCAACTTTCAGGTCTTCAGCCTGGTCTCTGCTGACCTTTGCCCCTTCTCTGACCACTGCTTGCAGCTGATCATGGCAATTAGACGTTTATGCTGTGTGCAGACTGTTTCAATGGGGATGACTTTGCATTCATGGATTCTACCACAGTGCCTTTTCCTTACCAGGAGGACATCTACCTGAGTTGCATGTTGGCCACTCTTGTATGTGATCTTGTGACAGTCTCTCTTTCTGAACCATGCGTTGGCTACTATCAAGCCATTTGCCAGAGAGAAGTCTAGAATGGCTTCACTTTCTTTATTCCTGTTTCCCCGCCAATGTGGACCCAGGCAGTCCTCACATACTGTTCTATCTGTCCCGATATGTGCATTCATGTCACCCATTACCAACACCAATTCATGTTGTCTTGCTTTATCTAGTAGGTCCTGTAACTGCTGTCTGACTGTACTCTTGTCCTATCACAATCCTGCTGTGGGGCATAGGCTGAGATTATGAATACTGCCCTATCATTACACTGGAGTCTAATTGCCATGAGTCTGTCATTAATTCAGATGATATCCCTCACTGCCTTCTGAAGCCTCTCTCTCATCACAATTCCTACACCATTTCTAGCCTGTCCCCACCTGAGTAGTAGAGTCTGGATCCCAAGCCATGTGGCTTTGCTGCACTGCCCTTCCATCTTGTCTCTTGAATACATAGGATGCCCAGTCTCCTCTGTATCATCATGTCATCCACTTCCAAGCTGCATCCTGTCAATGATCCTACATTACGCTTAGCAGTTCTCAGTTCATTTTTGCAGGTTGGTTGGTTTTACATCCAGCTTTCGCTCAACAGAGTTATCCCAGGTAACCTAGGCTGGGCAATTAGACACTGGCAAGCCAGTAGTTTACTGACTCAGGGTTGCTGGACTTTTATGGCAGGTACACACTGGCCAGTAAGGGCACATATACCCCTCCCACCATTAGCAAGGGTCCCTGGTGTGGATCAGAGTAGGCCGGGTCCTCAAGCCACTTATCACTGGTAACTACCCATGTCCATTTTGGCAACAGGGTGGGAGATTGTGATAATGGTTAAGGTGTTTACCTTACAGATATAAAGTGCAGGGTTTGATTCTCACATAGGGTAATTGGCTAGCCTTAAAATGGTCCCCAAGGCAAGTTAGCCTAGTACTTACCTATGACCCTATGACATTAGTCAACATGATCGAATCACCTAGAGCCATACTTTACACTGAGTGACTAGCCCAGCCACGGTGTGCAGTCTGTGATCCATGTTCTCTAATCTTGAGGATACTGTTCACCACAGTAGATGCCCAAAATAGTCTGTACAACTCTTGCCTCTATAGGGCACCATATAGAGTCTGTTCTGCCGCCCACAGTTCCATTCATTGGTGAGTTTGAGATGGAAACAGTATGTTTTTCAGACACAGGAGAAACCCCAGAGACACAAGGAGAACATGCAAACTTCAGAGGTCCAAACAGAGGTCAGGATTGAACCTCTTTACCTTTGCATGGGGGGCGAAGATTTTAACCATTATGCCAACTGGTCTATCTCAACTTTAGCTCTTCATTACTATTTGTTAACTTCATTTTGCAAAATTATCCACCTTTAAGTATTAGTCAGGAAATATCTAATGGCGCTCTAGACCGAAAGGCAAAATTGCTTATAAATTATATTTCAAGGTAAAAAAGGATATTCCAAAGAAGCATGACCTAAAATCACTCCTGGCTGTTAGGAAAAAAAGAAGTTATCTACCTACTATAAGGTTCCATCTGTGTTGTCCATTTTCATTCTTCCTCAATGTATGGGTTCAGATCAGATTCAGCTGTTACTCTACCTCATGGCCACCAACAAACTCTCGAGCTCCTTTCCTACTCACAATGCACCATGCTTAACATCTCTCAGATCATATTTACACCTTGAGAGAAAGATAGCCAGAAACTATAAAAGAATTGCCATAACTGGAGTTCAACATAAGGGACATATGGTGTTCTTGATGTTGTTAAAGTCTAATTCCTCCAGAAGTCGTTTGTGAAAAATTCAGGGGGATGGAGGGTGGGGAGTTGACGAAGAATGAAAATGGACAACACAGAAGGAACATTATGGTAAGTACATAATTTCTTTATCTGATGATGTCAATTTTCATTCATTCTTTGATGAATGGAACAGAGTCCCCAGCTACCTAAATTCCTAGGTGGACCCTAAGGAAGGATATTCCTGAGTATGGTTGAGCCAAAGCCTGCACTTCCCCTCGAGACCAGATCTAGTTTGTAATGAGAAATAAAGGTATGAGGATTTGACTAACTAGCAGCCGCACAAATATCATCCATGGATGCTCTGGACTGGAATATAGTGGAAGTTGAGAAAAATCTAGTTGAAGGATGGCACAGTAGTGCAGCAGTAGCACTGTCGCCTCACAGCAACAGGTTCTCTGTTTCAATTCCCAGCTAGAGTGCCTTCTGTGTGGAGTCTGCATGTCCTCCCTGCATTTGTGTGGGTTTCCTCTGAGTGCTCTGGTTTCCTCCCACGTTACAAAGACATGTGTCTGGAGCATTTATTCCCGGTCCTCTAATGAAAATTGTCTTCATTCCAAGTCAGACTTTCCCGGTAAACAAATGTTAAAATAAAAAAAAAAAAATGAGCCTTTAATGGTTTTGGTAGGGAGGGATTCAATTTAGTATAGACAAATAAGATGCACTCCTTCAACCATGTGGCTATAGTTACCTTTGTGACTGATTCGCCCATCTTGTGACATGCAAAGGAAACAAAGAGCTGGTCTGTCTTTCTAATTTGTTTTGTTCTGTGCAAATAGAAACACAATTGTCTATAACCATCCAGTAAGTGCAGCATATATTCTCCTTTATTTGTAAAGTTCGGGAAGAATACTGGCAGGTTAATGGTTTGGTTGATGCTGGATTCTGTTACCACCTTAGGTAGAAAGGAATCATTTGTTCATAAGATGACCCTGTCCTTGTGGAAATCAAATATGGGGACTTAGAAGATAATGCTTGAAGTTCTGAAATTCTTCACACAGATGAAATTGGAACTAAAGAGAGTCTTCCAGTTTAAAAATTTTAGATCACGTTTAGTTGCAGGTTCAAAGGGAGACTGTGTCAAGGTACCAAATTCAAATCCATGGTGGTACAGGATCTTTGTAAGGAGTTCTAAGTAGAAAAGTACCTTTCAAAAATGCTTTGCACAGTTTGTAGGACACCAGGGAAGAATTCTGCAGTCCCAGATGGAAATTCGAAATCGCTGCAAGTTGGACTTTAGTCAATGAATTAGCACCCTCATTAAACAAACTCAATAAAAAGTCAAGAACAGAATGTAAAGGAGCTGAGAAAGGCTCTACCTGATTCTGCTCTGCCCAGTAAACAAATCTTCTCCATTTACATCTGTACAGTTTTCTCTCAGAGGGTTTATGGGATGATAACAGAATGAAACAGACAAGCAAAAAGAGCATAGGTTGCCTGGCTATTAATGAAATTGAAGAACCCATGCAGTCAGTTTGCTTTGGCTTTGACGAGGCCAGTAAGGTGCAATGAGGATGACTTTACTCTTCAACCTGGCTGCTTTCTGGAGGAATTTGGGAATTAAAGGAGTCAAGGGATAAGTGTACAGAACACCGGGGGGCCAGTCATGGAGAAGAGCATCCCTCGGTGACTCCCCCGGAGGGGGGGATTAGGGCAAACAAGCTGCTGTACTTGTTGTTTAGCGGAGATGCAAAGAGATCACAGCAAGGCTGGTCCCAATGACAGAAAATCATGTTTATCACCTGGTTGCTGAGAGACCACTCATGAGATAGCAAGATGGACCTGCTCAGTTTGTCTGCCATCACGTTAGACTTCCCTGGAATATGAGTTGCAATTAGAAAGCAGTTGGAAGAAATTGCCCATTGCCACACCCTCAGGGCTTCTCGACACAGGAGGTAAGATTTGGTTCCTCCTTGTTTGTTTATGTACCAAACTACCATTGTCCATTTGGATCCCAATCGTTCCAAGAGGGACAGAGTTTTGGAATGCTTGTGACATCAAAAGCACTGCTCTCATTTCAAGAGCATTGATATGCAAATTGGCCACCTTGGACTGTCTTCCCAGAAACTGCCCTCCCCCCCAATCTGGGAAGCATCCATGGTCACTGTGGCTTTGGGCTGAGGAAGAATGAAAGGACAGCCTAGCAACAGTTTTTGTGACTGTATCCACCAGGAAAGATACCTCTTGCATACCTGAATTATTTTTTATCTTCACTGAAATAGGTTGAGACAGAATTGACCATTTTGTTTGTAACATCCATTGCAGAATTCTCATGTGATAACTTGCTAAAGGAACTAAGACTATTGCCATTGACCATAGATACTGTGTTGAATATTGCTCCTATGTATTCTAATGTCTGAGTCAGTTGTAATTGTGACTTGTTGTGATTGATGGTTATTCCAAGATTTGAACAAGTCTGCAACACTTGATCTTGTGCTTGTACCAGCTGATGCCTGGTCAAAGGAGTAATGAACCAGTCGTCCAAATATGGAAACACCCGGAATCCCTGCAGTCTCAAGTGAGTTGCTACTACTGCCATACACTTGGTGAACACCCAGAGGGCTGTGATGAGGCCAAAGGGTAGTACTCTGAACTGATAATGACTGTATCCCAACTGTAAGCATAAGTACCTTCTGGATCATCTGTTCATTTTTATGTGATAGTTTGCATCCTGAAGGTCTATTGAGCACATCCAGTCATCCTTGCTCAGAAAGGGCAGAATGGACTGAACAGTGACCATCCAAAACTTAGTGTATCAAATTGATTTGTTCAACACATACTGAGATCTAAGATCTAAAATTGGTCTCCAGTCCCCTGTTTTCTTTGTCACTAAAAGGAATCTTGAGTAAGTTCAGGATTTTATTTGGTCTGGAGGGACCTCTTTTCTAGCAGCTTTTCAACATCCAGTGCTGTTCCTTTCCTCTGATTGGGTGGAACATAATGGATTTTCCTGGATAATGGGGGTGGAAGGGAAAAGGGAATAATATAATCTCTGGAATTGATTCTCTGCACTCAAGTATCCTTTGTTATATTTAGCCAGACTTTCTAGTGCAGAGATAAGTCACCCCCAACTGCCTCCAGAGGAAGGCAATTGGATCTCCTTTCAGGAGCACTGAAAAGATCTGTCGGAAAATACATCTCTAGACCCTTGGTTTTCTAGCACTCCTCTGCCATGGGGGGGGGTGTCTTTCGCCATTATTGCTCTCCCTCTGGCTCCGGGGGAACTACCTCCACGTGTGTCCTGGAAAGGACGCTAAGACTTCTTGAACCACATCTTTTGACCTTCTCATTGATTCCTGAAAAAGGTCCATTGAGGGGTCGAAAAAAATACACCCACTGCAGATAGGGTCTTTCTGCCTTCTCACACCTGGACAGTGTGTCTTTTACTGTGGGCCCAAACAAAGAACTGTCAAAAGAAGCACTGACAAAAGATGACTTGAAGGGCTCCACAAAATCACACAAGTGCATCCAGGCATGCCTCCTGATGGAAATGCCTGAAGCTGCAGCCTTTGACGCGTGTTCTGCAGATGAGCCTCATGGATGAATTTGCAGTAGATTGAAAGGTAGCCAACTGTGAAGGTCACAGAAGTTTAAGCCTCTGCAGTAGTGGTCCCAGAAAGGGAATATAAAAGTTCTTTAATCAAGTCCCTTTGCAATCTCGTGAAGTGTGCCAAGCAGTTCAGCTATAAGAGAGCAAATGTCATTGAAGCATCTACTTACTTTCCAAATCTGTCCAGTGCCCTAGATTTTCTATTAGGTGGATGGACAGTGAAACTCTGTTCTACAAGTTCCTTACTTTGTAGATGCAGCCATGACCATAGCATCAACTGGTATTCCCTTACTCCAATGTTCTCTTCCTACTGGTGAAGCCAGAATCCTGTCTGGTCTCTTGGGGATCATCTCAATCATATCAGATTCCCCACTTAGAAACCAAATCAATAAAATCATCAGTGGGTGGAGTGACCCAGGAGGTAGGCAGGCCAGTCCCAACAGTTTCCAGAAATACTGAATCTTCAGGAGTTGGGTTTTGGGCAGGCCAACCATCCTTCTGTTTAAGGATCTCAAGGATATCTCCAAATGAGACATCATCGGGTGGTGATTTGGGAGACCCTTCTCCCACATCAAAGTCAGTATCCTTGGTAATATACTCCTGGGGGATCCAAGTGCCTCCTCTTGCATGTCCCTCTTCTTAGGGACTTCTTTCGTGAGATGATCCAAAGAAGTATTGGAAGAAATGAAAATACTTGGCTGGGTGGTCTGCTAGCTCTGGGTTGGCTGTCACAGTGGTGTAGAATGCTAAGGATCATGGTGCAAAGTCAGTAGAGATATTGAGGATGGATCCAAGTGGGAAGGAGCCTCGTGACCTCCCACAGCAGAGAACACCTTCTTCACAATCTCAAAGGCAGACCGTTCCAGAGAGAAGGAAGCCAACTGAGCTGAGACACCAAGTTTCTGGTCTGCCACCTACCTTCTCTCCGAGAGCCATTCACTCGAGGTGGAAGCCAGCCCCGAGCTGCCCAACGCTAAATCTCCAAAAGGAAGAGACAGCTCCGAAAACCTCAGAATTGATCCTATCCCCTCAGATCTGACCCTGAAGCTCCAGCTCCGAGAGTCATTCGGATCCAAAGAAGTTGGAGCTGGTGCGCTCAGTGTAACAATCGGATCTGATGACAATGTTCTCTTCGGATCTAACACAAAAAGGCCTGGAACTCTCAGATCTGAGGACTCTTAACACCACAGGTTGGATTAGAGGAGGAGGTATTGTCATTGGAGTAGTCAATGGACAGTGTTCCTGACCCAACAGAGTAGAAACCATGAAGAATACCTTTTGCAATTGCTCCGAGAAGAATCTCCTCATCATCCCTTTCCACATCTGCCTCTGTGAGATCTCTGGAGAAGCAAGAGCACACCACTGAAGGGGACTTAAGAGTGCCACTCAAGAAAGGGTGAGGGCACCTTGGACAATACCAGATCCAAGCTGGGTGAACACACAGTGTGAAGCAATGGCTTAGGATCCAGGGACTTCGGATCAGATTAGTGGTAGGACTTGCCACATAACTAGTCAGATCCAAGGATGGTTGGATCCCAGGAGATGATGTATCCAATTTTGTCTTATTTTTCTTCTGTTCTGATGAAGTTAAAGCCATGAAATCTGAAGATCTGGACCTTTTTGAAGGGTCCCTGGGTTTTGCCTTGGGAGACTGAACTCCAGCGATGACCTCAGAAAAAGGAGTTAGCAATAAACCTTTCAATATTAATCTGTTTTTCCTTTCTGTTAAAGCTCTGGGGTTAAACCCATTACAAATATCATATTCCTGGTCTAGGTGCTCAGACCCTAAGCAGTACACACACAAACAAAATGGCATCTTGTGCCACATTTCTCACAGTTCTTGAAGCCTTTATCTGACATTGTTAGAGGAAAAACTTTAAAGCACAGATTTCCACAGAAGGCTCAAAATTATCTCACTATATAATCTAATCAGCAATTACTAAAATAGAAATGAAGCTAAGATGAAGAAAAAAGCCAGCAAAAGGTAAATTAACAGAAGTTTTTTTTTAATTAAGTAGTAAGAGATTTACCAAGAGACAGCAAATAAAGATAACATTTTTAAGAAATATCACTTAACTTAGCCAGTATGCTCTAGGACTTTAGTCAACCACCTCTAGTTGCGAATACAGCAAACAAGATCTGAGGGACGTTAGGCATAGTGCATTGTGGGTAGGAAAGGAGCTTGAGAGTTTGTTGGTGGCCATGAACTACAGTTACGCCCAGGTTAGATCAGAGTGTCAGATCTGAACCCAATTGTTGGTGGCCACGAGCTACAGTAACAGCCAAGTTAAATCCGAGTGTCAGATCTGAACCCATATGTTGAGGAATGAATGAAAATTGACACCATCAGATCACTTTTTAACATACATCTATTTTGCTAAAGTATGCAGTTTATTTATCATGCAGCTGGACTTGTATTTCTTTAATAAGTGCAGTTTGTGGTTCTGTGCATTATAATACAGATGTCAGTCAGTCACACACCTACTCTATACACTGCAACATGGTTCTTTAACATGGGAACCTGAGTCTTTCTAGGGCCGCATTACATATTCTTACCATTTCTCACTATATTTCAGTCTCCGATACCCATGATTTTAAAGGTTCCTAGGCAAATAATAGGTTAGCTGCACTTGTGGGTCAATTTAAGCCTAGTCAATTTCCCTTTTTGTGCTCAAAATAACCTATCCAATTTGGTTAGCGATTGACCTTACTTATCCCATGGCTGATAATTATATATTACCCCTAATGAAAATAACTGAGATAATTTGAGGGGGACACATGCATGGGATAAAGCATATTCAGCTGCTTCTGTCCATTAGTAGTAGGGGGGCAGTCCTGGGGTAAATTTTCTATTTCCCATCCACAGATCTAAACTGCACTTGAATATAGATAGGGATGAACTTAGTTTTAGTTGGATAGAGAGTCTGTTCCACAGCAGCGGTATCCTCTGCAAGATATACCCATCCCTCTAAGCAGTTCTGCAGATGCTGAAAAAGAGGTTTAGATCCCTTGACCAAGTATTTTTGATGCCATTTGACTTGCTGATGTTAGAAAATCCATCAAAAATGGGTCCAGAGGATGCCTTGTGTAATACACACAGATCACCTCTTAGCAGTCTGTAGAATACAGAGTACAGTAACAGTGCTTTCAGTCAATCCATGTAGGACATGTTGTTTAGGCTCTGTATCCTTTCAGTACGGTATCTCTGTGGGCATTCCAGTTATCACATGTATCACCGAGATAGATTTAACTGAGTCTTGCACTATTCAGGACTGAGTTACAAAACCAGACTCAACAATTTAGCATCAATCCCAGAGGTGGACAAATCCTGTTCTCGCCTACTCAAAGTCTGATGAGCTAGGATCCAATGTATCAGGTTTGATGATCTAAGCCTCGCTCAAACCTTGTTTGGTGAAACTCACAAACCCCACCCCCACCCCACATATGCATAATAAGAGTCCATACTTATTCTTACAAAAGGAGTGAATGAAGGGCCATTGTAATGCATTGTGATTGTCTTCTCTGTATAAGCTGTGCATGTTTGATAGATACCCCTTTAAGGTCAAAGTACAGTTGTGGTAGGAGTGTATCATAACTGCAGATGATTGAGTAGTTTCACCATTACACTGTTTCTTGGGATTCCTGCTTGCAGGTGCTTAAAGTCCAGCCCGAATACCACCTACCACAGCCTTCACCTTCTCCCTCCTGGCCAGTGGATTCCTCCTCTTCTGATGTGTTAGAAGTATCCTTGGTCTCTCCTTCCCAATGTTCTGCAATACGCTGGCGATGAAAGGGATGAGGCAAATGGAGGGAAGGCATACATAAGAAATAGATATCTCATTTCACTAAATTTCATTTCACCCCGACCACATTGCTGAAAACGCAAATTACTGAAAACTCATTTCAATGAATCTCATTTCACTGAACTGCACTTAGTATATATAGCACTGTGTAGAGTACTGTAAGGCAAGTAAAAGGTATATGCCCTTTTCTGCACTACAGTGCGATCCTGGAGTTAGTACATATAGTTAGGGGGGTGTGGGGGGCACAGCCCCCCACAATGGGCAGGTGTGTGTGTTTGTTTTATATTGTATTTTATCAAAACCGTTAAGGCAGTACATTTTAAACCATACACATGCATAGTTAAACCACCAATGACTAACACTCTCCAGAAGACAATATGTACTCAAAATAATTGGGGGGCTATGCCCTCCCACAACCCCCAATCTGGTGGGCTGTGCCCCCCACACCCCCTAACTATATGTACTATCTCCAGGATTGCACTACAGTGGAGAAAAGGGCATATACCTTTTACTTGCCTTACAGTACTCTACACAGTGCCATATATACTAACTGCAGTTCAGTGAAATGAGATTCAGTGAAATGAATTTTCAGTTATTCATGTTTTCAGCAATGAGGTCGGAGTGAAATGAAATTCAGTGAAATGAGATTCAACAAAACAAAGCAGACCCATACAGAGAACTGACAGGTTACCTGCTACACTTGTAGATTCTAACAGCTTCAGCTCTTGATCTGTTGGATTTTTCTGAGCTACAACATTCACCGTTCCCTTTCACAAAGCAGCACAAAAGGAAAAAGAGTCAGAATCTCAAGCAACGACCATGGAAGAAACAATACCAGCAGTCCAATGCAATGGAAACTTAAACCTCATTTCCAGACATGTCTTTAACCTCTCAAGGTACGAACTTAATGGTTTTGAACCATCAGTTCTTGAAAAGGGACTTACATTCATACCTGCTAGTACTATTGACATTTCTCAAATATTAACTGAAATTAGATATTTCATTAGATCATTAAATTTAAATATTTCCTTTGGAGTAGAAAAAGACTGCAATAATTAGGTGCTTAGAAGGAAGACTACTTTTATCCCCAGTTTTTATCCGATCACACAAGCTTTTGAAAGGGTGGTTGAACATGATATATATTTATCATATCAGTAACAACTGAAGCAGCCTTTTCATAATTTGAATGGTGAAGAATAGAAAGCTATACAATCTTTAATTAATAATGATCAAATTGCAATCAAGAATGCTGATGAAAGGGGTGTGATTGTTATACTTCATACTGATTATTACATTTTTACCATGCAAGAAATGTTGAATTCTAAAGATTATAAGAAAATCACTAGATCTGAGCAGAAAAATATCATAGAGAAAGTTAATAAGGAATTGCATGAGATGCATCAAGCAAGTCACACAGACTTTGATTTGTTTGACCTTCTTACCACTGTCTCACCCGTTACTCCTCTTAATTATGGAATACCTAAATTACATAAACCTCAGAGTAAGCCACCAATGAGACCAAATCAAACTCATCTCTAAATATACTGACTCTGAATTAAAAAGACATATACATTCACCATATACTATTACTAAAGATACTTCACATTTCTTAAAGAATTATGTGTGGACAATAGATAAAAATATTAGTAATTATTTGTTAGTCACCATGGATGTTAATTCATTATTTACATGCATTCCTAATGACTATGGCATTGATAGTATTAAACATTTCTAAATAGAATATACACACATGAATGATACTAAAATTTTTGATTTGTGTAATTTGTTGCATATTATATTAGATAATATTTTTATATTTCAAACACAATTGTAGCAACAAAATACAGACGTTGCCATGGGCGCACCTGTAGCAAATACATATGCAAATATTATTATGTTTATGTGGGAGGTACAATATTTTATATCTAGTTTATTTTATAATAAAGTAGGTTTTTACTGCAGGTTTGTGGATGACCTGTTTCTTATATGGACAGGTACATTAGAAGAATTTGATATGTTTTTTTTTTTTTAATTTGATAAATACATGTACTGAATTCCTAAGGTTTAAGAAAGAAATATTATTACATCAGATTAACTTTTTGGACATTACTTTGTATAAGTCACATATGGGCAATTTTGAAACTAAATTATTTAGAAAACCTGTTACAATGAATACATATTTACATCACACTAGCGTGCATCCTCCTTTTATTTTTAGGAATGTTATGGATAATCAAATGAAGCGTACTGCTAGATTACACACTGAAATTCATTACATGTTATCACAATTAAACAATACAGCCAATGATTTTATACACAGAGTCTATAATTGCAAAGAAATTACTAATACTAGAAACAATAACATTCAAGGATGTGATAATGATACTAGACCTACTTTTTCTGTATGGTGTCATAACGAAAATATGGTTCAGCAAAGTAGTAATATTAATAAATCTAGAAGATGTATTCTTACTTATAACCAAAATACAAAAGCTGTAAAATCTATTATCAGTAAATATTGGCCCATTATGTATGCAACACCAGAAATTAGGAATTGTACAGGTGATAAACCAACCTTTGGTTATAAAAGATGTTATAATTTAAATAAAAAAATTATGTTATGAAAAACAACCTAGAAGTGTTACATATTTTAAGACAAATAAAATAGGAACCCATACATGTAACAGATGTCTACACTGTATCAATATTAATACTGAGAAGAGTTTTACTCATCCAATTACTGATAAAATATTCAATGTGTGTGTATATATGGAAATTGAGATTCTAGGAACATTCAGTATTTAGCTACCTGTCAGTCATGTAATGCATATTATGTTGGGAAAACTAATAGAAGGTTAAAAGACTGCATTAGTAGTCTTTAGTCTGAAATAAATAGAAAACTTAATGCAAATGCATTATATTAACATATTTAAAACACAAATGATACACAATTATTTTATATTAATATTTTTATTTCAAGTAAATGAATCCCTGTGTGGTGGTGATATTATTCAACATACTGAATTAGAGGAATATAAATGAATTTTATGGCTTAAAGCTCATTTATCGCCAGTCTTAAATGATTTTGTATCTTTAAAACCTTATTTGATAGAATTACATCAGAGGGTAATTTTTATCATATGATTTTTATTTATTTAAATAGCTTTTATTATTTAAAAAGCTTTTAAGTGAAACTGCTAAGTCACATAGTAAAGTTGCAGATATTTTGTTTTTCCTTTGAACAAGAATATGATATTTTCATACAGGCTGCTTATTCTGATGAAGACGCACATAGTTCTTAATTTAGCAGGCTCAGAAGCCATTAATAGGGAATGTTTATTTCTGTATGCACCTGCTGTTTATGCAAGGGAGGGGGAGAACCGCCATATTGTGATACAGGCTGAAACACAGAAAGATCCTGAGTGTTTAAAATGGAAATTTAGGGAAATGTGTAACCCTCAAATGGATATTACAATGGAAAGGCACATGTTTTACACAAGAAATCAAAAACCTGGTGAAAATATAGCAGCATATATTACTGACTTGAGAAATAAAGCTAAAACATGCAGATCTGGTGATTTGCAAGATGAGTTGATAAAGTTCAGAAAAAAATGTGAAAAAAAGAAAAAAATGATGACTGTCCACACAGATAAAGTTAAGCGCTTTCTTTCATTGTAATCACAATGATCTTCTTCAAATGTGACCAGTAAATCAATTAGGTTTAAATACAAAATTGGATTAATAAATAAACCAATCAAATGTCCATTCATCTAATTATTAATTAATATATACAATTTTCTTAAAGGCAAAAATATAACATGTGAAATATAACACTTGACATATGTACAAAAAGCATATAGCACATACAAAATGTGTGCCTACTCTAACAATGTTTGTCAAATAAACTGTTTAATAGTATAGTCTATTATTTAAAAGACATTTAATATTTAAGGTCTCATTCAGACCAGGAATATGATCTGCCCTAAGGAAAACCTGCCATCTGAGCACCTTGTTTTCCAGTGCATTGTTAAATTCTGTAACAAATGGAATCAAATCTATTTCATCCAACAAAAAAATACAAATTTCTTGAAGTTAGAGCACTCCAGAGCATGTTTGGCTAAAGCATTGTTAGTGTCTTTATTTTTAATAGCCAAACAATGTTCATAAATCCTTTTATAAAGGGCTCTAGTTGTTTTTCCCACATAAAAAGTATGACAGGTGGAGCACGTAGCCAAATATACTACCCCCATACATTTTCAGTTGTATCTGCCTTTACTAACCACCATTTTATTAATGTGTGGAAAAAACATATTTTTTGAAGAATCAATAAACCTACATTGTTAGCAGTTATAACATGGGTAGGTACCAGTGGCTCCCCTAACAGTTTTGTGTTCTCCTATTTCTAAAATAGACCTTACACTTGCAACCTTTTTATAAATGAAGTGTGGGTCCCCTAGTATTCTTGCTAAGTCTTGGTTTCCCAAAATGACTTTCCACTTGTTGGAAATTACCTATTTGATACTGTGACAGTCAATACTATTAGGAACAGGAAAGGCACAATCCATTTCTTTTACTTTCCCACTGTTATTAGTTATAAACCCACTAGTTAAAATTGGTGGGAACTTATCCATCCTAACCAATAAAATCTGCTTGAAAATTTCCCTCAGTTTTGTCTGTGTGGACAGTAATAATTTTGTCTTTTTTTCACGTGTTTTTCTGAAGTTTATTCTGGTTTTCATGAATTTGGTGTTTTTTACATTACATGAGTTGATAAAGGATAGACTTCTACGTGGTGTTAATGATGCAGTGAGAAAGATTTTCCTTTGAGATAGTGATTTAACATTGAGCAAAGCTATAGAGATTTCTCAAATATATGAGCTTACAGAGAGGCACACAAATATGCTTATGAATGAGAAAAGCACGCATACAGTAACTAACAGTGCGAATGTTGATAGTGTACAACATAAAGCTAAGATGAAAAAGCAATATAAACTAAAGACTGTGCCAACACCCAACTCTAAATTTAAACAGAATGGGGCCATAACATCAGACCTCATTGTTGACTGTCGTAATTGTGGAGGCAATCAAGAGCCTAAACAAGAAAAGTGTTTAGCATTTGGGCAGCAATGTCACAAATGTAAAAAGTGGAATAATTTCAAAAGGGTTTGTAAGCCAAAAGGGGTACATAATTTTATTAAATGAAGAGTATCCGAAAGAAGCAAGTAGATCAGATAGAAAGCTGTGAGCAAACTTTTTACGTTGATGGTAATTCTGTGATTGATGAAACAATTAATACAGTGAACTATCAGCCAACTGGTAGTCTGGCAGCAAAAAGTGAAATATTTTGTACTGTTCGGATTAATGGAAAACCTATAGAGCTTAAAGTAGATACTGGGTCCAAGTGCAATGTTATATCAGCACAAATGTTTGCCAAAGTAAAAGCTGGTGAGAAACTTGTTTCAACAAAGTGTGCAAAGCTTGTTGCTTATAATGGTGAAAAGATTCAAACTGATGGCACAGTAGTTCCCACATGCCATTCTGCTGGGAACATCTACGACTTGCAGTTTGAATCAAAAGACATGTGCAGTCACAGTTCGGCCTCAAAGACAGTTTGAGAGTGGGACTGATTTCATTTAACAAGGAGATTCACCATAAAAATCTGAACAACCATGGTAATTTTACACAGACTATTTTTAGTGAATATGCTGATCTTTTCAAAGACGAGCTTGGCAAACTACCAGTCACATATTCCATGAAGTAAGCCCAGGTGTCAGACCAGCAAGGAAGGTTCCAGAAGCAATGCAGAGAAAAGTGAAAACAGCACTAGACAAAATGGTGAATTTAGGTGCAATTACTCCAGTAAGAGAGCCAACTGAATGGGTATCCTCCATGGTCGTAACTCATAAGAAAAACTCAGATGATATTCAAATATGTATTGATCCCAGAGATTTAAACAAAGCGCTTACATGTCCTCATTATTCGATGTGCACAGTAGAAGTAGCAGCTGATCTTATCCCAAATGTCGCAATTTTTTCAATCTTAGATGTGAAAAGCTCATTTTGGCAATTTTCGCTGAATCACAAATTTTCATTAACTACTTTCAGTACACCACTTGGTAGATACAGATTCTTGAGAATGCCATTTAGGATAAATTCTGCCAGTGCAGTATTTCAACGTGTGATAGTACATGGATAACCTGAAGAAATTTGCTCTATCATAGTAGACCACATTACTGTAGGGGGCAATGGTGAATGGTGAACATGATAGAAACCTCAAGAAAGTCCTAGAATATGCATGTAAAGTCAATCTTAAGCTGAATCTGACATGGAGATCCTCCAGAAGGGCCTAAATGAGACTGATGCATGGTGTCAAAGCCATGGTCTCAAGCTAAATGCAAAAAAATGAGTAGTAATCACCTTTGGAAAAAACAGAGTAACCGCAAACTACAACATAGGAGTTAATCCCCTGAAATCTGAAGAAGAAATAAGGGATCTAGGGACCCAAGTAGATAGTCAGCTTTCCTTTGATAACCATGTTGCCAAAGTGGTTAGAAAATCCTTCTATGTGACCCATCTGAATCACAAAAGGGTTCGCATCAAGATCTAAGGATGTAATGGTGCCCCTCTACTCTTCCCTCATCAAACCCATTATTGAGTACAATGCACCAATTGGAATGTACCTGGCTAGACATCTCCAGCAGCTGGAGACACCATAAAGGTACCTAACCAAGAGGATTACTGGCCTCAAACAGTTGCCCTATGCAGCACCATTGAAAAAGCTAAGACTGTTCTCTGTTGCATACCACTTTCTCAGAGGCGATCTCTGTCTAATGTACAGAGCCATGTCCAACCCAGAATTGTTGAACATGCTCCATCTTAGCAAAACCAAATCTACTCGAGCTACACACTCTAGGGATATAAACCTCAACACAACAATGAATAGAACATGGTGGAGGGATAGATTCCCTTCGCAGAGACTTCCCTTACTATGGAACAGGATCCCGATCTACATAAGACAGAGCTCCTCACTATCACTCTTCAAGAGGAACCTTGATGAGTGGATGGGTAACAGAAAGTTCACACCGGGGATCACACCAACAGCACTACTAGATAGGGGTCAAGGGTACTAGCTGCTAGTACAAGGGTCTAGGGAACTACTAAAGGGGCGGTGAATACCACACAACGTGGCTGGGCTAATATATGCCTTCGGGCAGATAGCCTAGTACCAACCTATGAATCCTCAGAAATGTAAATTCAAGCTGAGAGAAGTTACTTATGTGGATCATTTGTTTACTAGTTCTGGCTTACACCCAGATCCATCTAAGCAAGCAGCAATTCTTGAGATGTCAGTTCCAGACAGTGTCTCATCTTTACAATGTTTTCTAGGTATGGTCAACTATTTAGGAAAGTTTATTTCAGACCTGACTGAGCTTTCAGCTCCATTACATGAGATGACACGCAAAAATGTAAATGGGTCCTGATTAGAATAACACCAAAAAGCATCGGACATTCTGAAACAGAAAACTGCCAGTCCACCCACTTTGAGATATCATGATGTTCACAAACCAGTAACGCTTTCATGAGATGCTTCTAGTATGGTCTTGATGCAGTATTTCTTCAAGAAGGTATACCAGTAGCCTATGAATCCAAAACTTTAACCTAGACTGAGATGCAGTATGCACAAATTGAAAAAGAGCTTTTGGCAGTAGTATTTGCATGTTCAAAGTTCCATTATTATATTTATGGAAAAACTGTTCAGAGACCGATCTCCAACCTCTAGGGACTATTCTAAAAAAAGCCAATACATTCTGCCCCAGCATGTCTGCAATGCATGATGTTGATATTGCAAAACTACAATTTCAATATAGTCTATACTAAAGGCAAATATCTATACCTTGCTGATGCTTTGTCAAGAGTTCCCAGACAAACCAAAGAACAGCATGACAATGAGAAAGCAGACCTTGATGTCATGGAAGTCAAAAATATTTCCTCATTGCATCTTGATGAATGAACCTATGAACTCAGAAATCACATAGCTTTGGAACCTTTTCTTCAGAAGCTGACACATTTTATCAGTCAAGGATGGCCATTGTGACAAGTCAGTCTACCACCTGACATACAGATGCATTTTCCTTACAGAGACATGATCATAATGGAAGATAGAATCATCATGAATGGTCCTAAAGTGTTTATTCCTTCAACATTACAACAGGAATATATCAACATTTTGCATTGTGGTCACCCTCTGAACTCCTTCTTTGGCAGATTTGAGGAAAACACCATCACTGTACCTTCTAAAACAAATACTGACAAAGAGGCAATAGTGCTCACTTTAAACTCAGAGGAGGTGAGACTTCAGCTTAAGAAGATGAATCCTAGGAAGGCTGCTGGACCAGATAACATACCTGGCAAGGTGTTGAAGGGGTGTGCTGATCAGTTATGTCTGGTACTGACAGACATCTTCAATTCATCTCTTGCAATGGAGAAAGTTCCCTCATGTTTCAAGGAAACAAGTATTGTCCCATGTCCAAAGAAACCCCTACCCTACCTGCCTCAATGAATTCAGACTGGTCGCCTTAACCTCAAATGTCATGAAGTGCTTTGAGAGGATTATGAAGAAACATCTATCTGCAGGTCTGCCTAAGTCATTCGATCTGCTCAAGTTTGCATACCAGTCAAATAGATCAACTGCAGATGTGATATCAGTCTCACTACACCTTGCACTAAAACACCTAGAAGGGAGGAACAACTATGTCAGGCTGCTGTACATCAACTTCAGTTCTGCATTCAACACTGTGATACTGACACAACTGGTGGATAAGCTCATGAAACTTGGGATAAACAAGCACCTATGTAACTGGACTCTTGACTTTCTGACTGGTTGATCCTAACCCCAATGGACATGCACTGGAAACAACACCTCTCAATGCATAGTCCTGAATACTGGTGTTCCCCAAGGTTGTGTGCTCAGCCTCCTGCTCTTCACCATCCTAACCCATGACTGTACTGCAAAACATAACTCAAACCATATTATAAAATTCACTAATTATACCACAGTCGTGGGTCTCATTAGTGGTGGGGATGAACACTTTGATTGCCTTGTGTGACAGGATCAATCTGGACCTGAATGTTAATAAGACCAAAGAAATGATTATGGACTTCAGGAGAAAGACAACAGTTCACCAACCACTCACTATCAAGGCGGGAGTAGTAGAGAAAGTCAAAACAACCAAGTTCCTGGGCCTTCACATCTCAGATGACCTCTCCTGGACTGTTAATATCAACCATATAGTCAAGAAGGCTCAACAGAGGCTTCACATTCTGAGAAAGATCAAAAAGGCCAGGCTCCCAGTGTCTGCTCTTACCACTTTTTACAGGGACGCCATTGACAGTATCCTCACTAGCAACGTCATAACATGGTTCAGCAAATGCACAGTTGCTGAGAACAACAACTTACAGAGGGTCGTGACGGTGGCTGAGAAAATCTTGGGCACAAACCTCCCTTCTATTCAGGAGCAAGAAAGAGAACATACTAACTAATAGCTGATTCAGTCCACAACTGGTTCTCACAACTTGCATCTGGAAGGAGGTACTGCAGCTTCCACTGTAAGACTACCAGATTCATGAACAGTTTGTATCCTACAGTTATGAGATTTATTAACTCAGATACCAACCATAATACCCGATACACTGAAGCCTCTTTTTTTCATTTAATCCTGCTCAGAGCAATTACTGCCAGTACTACTATTATGCAATATGATGGCTATACAGAATCATGTCTAAGGTTAACAAGTGCAATACAGTAACTAAACAGCTACTACTCATGAATCTCTATTTATTCTCTATCTTAACGGTGAAGGGTTTTGGTGGTGGGTATTTATTATTTATCATTGGATAATGGGTATTGAGTGTGTTTATCTAATGTGAACTACATGTCATACGTGTTATTTTCTTTCTCATGTTATTCTCTGATTCTGCTGTATCTGTGTTATTTCCACTGCATTTCTCTTGTGAGCTGGCATTTATAATTTATTTTAGGCTGCACTTTGTGGTCCTAAATGGCAATAAAATTTCTTTGAATCATTTGAATCTTTAAATCTTTTGAACCCAGGTACTAATTCTACCAAAAGAAGGGTAAGAGACATAGTATTTTGGCCTTCTATGTCAAAAGATATAGAGAAGAAAACTCTAGCATGTTCTATTTGCAATAGTAATAAAATCATACCAACAATAAGAACCACTTCAGCTAAACCAGATTCTTGAATTACCATGGTCGACAGCTGTTACTGATATTTTCAAATGGAATGATCAACATTACTTAGTAGACTCTTACTCAAATTGGTTTGAAATTGACCTTCTTACTAACTTAACATCCAGCACTGTCATTATGAAATTGAAGAGACATTTTTCTGTTCATGGTGGTCTGCACAAAGTCGTATCTGACAATGGTACATGGTTTAAAAATCAGCAGTTCAAGAAGTTTGCTGAGTCTTGGGACATTGTCAATGTTACTAGTAGTCCTGATTATTCACAGTCCAATGGATGAGCTGAGAATGCAGTTCAAAGTGCAAAATGCTTGTTCGAGAAATCCAAGAGAGATGGTACCAATGTATCTGATGATGTTTTCCTCATTCTGCTTCACTGATGGGTTACAGATCCAATCCTTGGATCTGACTCAGCCGCCTTCTACAGACTTCGGCTTCAAGGCTTGTGCTCCTCCCTTATCCACAATCCTCTGCCCCTAGCTCAACCTCCCCAGATCTCATTTGCCACCATTGCGTACAGATGTGATTTCCAGTGCCCGAGAAGATAAGTGATTTCTTTTAAAATATTAGCTTTAAAAATGGAACTAATTCTTATTTTCCTTTAACAAGTTAGACTTGTAATTTTTTCTTCCCTACTTTTTTAGCATATACGAGGTCGTTAGGGCTTCTTTCCTCCACCTTTTTTTTCCTTTCAGATCTTGGCTCTTCTTTTCCTTTTCCCAAAAAAGAAACAAAGCTTTCCTTTAGTTTAAGTTTCTCTTTTAGTATGGACAAATCAACAGGTTTCAAAAGATGTGCCAAGTATGAAAGGAAAATCCCGCACTCAGAAGTGCAGGACAGATGTGTTTATTGTTTAGGAGTGGCTCACCTAGATTCCCCTTGTAATATCTGCGAAGATTTAATCCCAGAGCTATTCAAGAGGGGGAAAACAAACTTATTCTGAAGGGCCTTCTGCCTGCACCATTATCTTTCCCAGGTGCTCAACTCCCCCTCAAAGGGATCACACATTTCCAAAGCTACAAAAACACCACCACAAGGAGTCTAGGGTGTCTTTGGAGTCTCCAGCTAAGATCCCTAAAGATTCGGATTTGAGAACGTCATTGCTAAGACCCCATGTTGGCTAGATTTGACAGCTCTGAGTAAGCTTTCTTCAGAACTGCAGTCTATCAAATCTCCGGTTCCATCTACTTTGTCAGATCCAAACAGATTGGATCAGGGCATGCATACAACTCCTTGGATTCACAGGTCCCTGGATCCAGAGTCTATAATTCATTCACCTGGGAGCTCTATTAGATCTGTCTCCCATGGTTCCAATGAAAATCCTACAAACACCAAGGCACTCTCATTCTTCCTCAGTGGCTTCTTACAGATCCTCTAAAAGCCTGTACAATGATGTGGGACAAGATGGTTAGGTCTATTATCAAAGTTCATATCCAGATGGGGGTACTGCCAACTCCATCCCCTCGCGGATCACAGAGCATTCCTCCCTCTTCTTCTTGTCCTTCTCTGATCTGAGTTATGGTTTCATAGCCCCCGGACAGCAGTCTTCTGAGGTATCTGGGGTCGGATCTGAGGACTTTTGTTTCCTTGATTCTGACCATGACCTTGACTACCTCTGCTCCGAGATCCTTGGATCAAAGTGAGTCCCAGATCCGGATGTCACTGCTGGATCTGAGGGGCAAGGTTCAGCTCTAGTTTTATCAGATCATTCCCTCCCTCTTGGAGCTTCAGCCCTAAACAACATGGGTCCAGTTCTATCTGGGAGTCAGGTTCTTGGTGTGCTCCTGCCTTCTTCTTTGAGAGCTTCAGTTCCTAGGGAGTTTGGCAGGGTATTCCCGGGACCTTCAGCTTTCCACATTTTAGAAAAGGCTTTCTCTGCAAGCAAAACACCGTACCCTTTGACTTCTGTGTCTCCCTGTATTCCTGTATTGCATATGGGTCTTGGACCATCCATTTGTGTCCAGGGTCAGCCTGCCTCTAAGGACCTCCAGACCATTCCACTTGAGGTGGCTCCTTCCTCTTCTGATTCCTCCCCCTGAATATCCTACAGAGGAGATTTCACAAAAGAGGTCGTGCAAGAGGCGGCACTTGGATTCCCCTATGGAGTCTCTTACTGAGGATACAGATTATGATGTGCGAGAGGGGTCTGCCAAATCAGCAGCGGATGATGTCTCCTTTGCAGACATCTTAAAGCAAAGAGGAGGCCAGTCATCCAAAAAACCCTCTTTTGACGAATCCATATTCCTGGAGGCCTTCAGGGCAGGCCTGTCTATATCTTGGATAGTCTCCTGGCAGACGTTGTTATAGATCTTGTCACCCATTGGGCTTAGGAGGAGCCAGACACTATAGAGCCTGTACCAAAGTGCCCAAACAAAATCCTTTCTCCCCTGAGGACCGCACCTTTTGGTGTAAGGGCATCCCA
This sequence comes from Protopterus annectens, assembly GCF_019279795.1. Taxonomy (NCBI): domain Eukaryota; kingdom Metazoa; phylum Chordata; order Ceratodontiformes; family Protopteridae; genus Protopterus; species Protopterus annectens. The sequence continues at coordinate 638,352,176 of NC_056739.1, read as the reverse complement.
GTTGATGCTATGGTGGTAGCAGCAGCTACAAAGAAAGAGCTCACTTGGCAGAGCTCGACTGTCCATCCATCAAACAGGAAGCCCAGAGAGCTGGACAGGTTCTGGAAGCGCACCTTTGCTTTGGCAACATTTGCTTTTAGAGATCTTAATTACTTGGCACACTTTACTTGCCTACAGAGAGACCTGCTTAAGGGACTCTCTGAGTTCTTTGTGGAGTGCATGCCTACACCGGAGCTAGATAAGATTTCTCCTAAGCTAACCACTCTTACTTCCTTGGCAAATTCCTCCATGAGGCTCGTTTCCCATTCAGCGGAAGGATCCTCAAGGGCAGCTGGCACTGGCATTACGATATGTTGTGCATGGACGAGGCTTTGTGATTTCATGGGGTCTTTTAAGATGTCTTTTGCCACTGTCCCCGTTGATAGTTCTTCCTTGTTTGGACCATCAGTTAAGGACACCTTGACCCACAGTGAGCAAGAAGGTAAGATCTTGTCTGCCATAGGGATCAAGTTTTCCACCCCTCAATGAACCTACTCAAGGAATCAAAGAGGGGCTAAGAAGACTTGGTTCTATAAATCCCAAGGTTCTTTATTGATCACAGTGGAGAGTACTCCTCCAGAGGCAAAGGAAGAGGCTTTAATGGGAGATGCCACCCAAGAAGCAAAGGGGGCCCACAAAACCAGGACTTCAGGGAACCTTTTTCTGACAAGACCTTTCAGTGCTCCTGAAGTGCTGCCAAACTGTCTGATTCTGGAGGCAGTTGGGGGCTGTTTTTCCCTGCAACCAGATGCCTGGGCCCAAATAGCAACAAATGCTTGGGAGCAAAGCATAATATTCAGAGGCTACTACATTCCTTTTTCTCTACCCGCTCCAAAAATTCAAGAGAGACTCCCCGAAATTCCACCCAGCCAAAGGGAGTTGACAGTTGTAGAAATAAAAAAAATACTGCAAAATAGAGTCTCCACGAGGTTCCAGCTGAGCAGAGAGGATCCAGAATTTACTGCTATTTATTTTTTGTACCACAGAAAACAGGGGACAGGAGGCCTATTCTGGACCTAAGCAGACTCAGTTTATATGTAAAGAAAGTGAAGCTCTGGATGGTAATGGTTCAGCCTATCCTTCCGTTACTAAGGAAAAATGATTGGATGTGCTCTGTGGACTTAAAGGACACGTACTATTACATAAAAAATAGACAGATAATCCAGAAGTCATTGTAACTGGTCCTGAGGTAAATCTGTTTTATACAATTTATTGTTTTAACATGTGATTTTATTACTTTATTTTGATTGGTTCTTTTTTGTATTAAATATGCGTATTGTTTATTCAAATATCCCGAATTCAAAATATCCCTAAAGATGTACATGAAGAGTGACTGGCTATGTCCATGTCTAAACCTTGACTAACCCAAACAATAATCAGAAGAGGTAAGATAAACAATAGCCATGCCCATGTCTAAACCCAGACTAACCCAACTTATACCAAGGCAAAAGTAAGCCAAACATTGCTCACAGAGTTGATTACCCTTTTATTTTCTTTCTACACCCTCACTGCATACATTTCTCTACACCATTAGAATTCTCTTATTCCATTATCAGGAAGATACGTTATTATTCTGCCCATACTAAATAAATTCCTTCTTACCTAACCACCTTTCTCTTAACTATCATCCTTACCTTCTACCTGAAAATCCTTTTTCTTTTATACACACTTCTGATATGTGATTATTATCTCTGTATACTTATTCCATTAACCAACGTTTTATTCTTATCTAAATGTAACCTTGACTTTAATTTGTCACTGATTTTGTTACATGTTTTTAGATTTCTCTGTAACCTCAACTTTAAGTGTCACTTAATTTCAATGTGGAGCTTTTCTCCCCGGGCCTCCACTGAAAATGGATATGTATCCAGTCGGACTTTCCCGGTTAACAAATGTAAAATAAAAATAAATTGTTTAAGGTTTAAATGGTCTGATGAAGCGGTGTTGTACGACCGTGAAAGCGCTCACCGCTTTAATAAAATCTTCATGCGCTTAAAGTCATCGTAGCCTGGAGTCTTCTTGTTACATTTGGAAAAGATTTTCTATTTAGGCTGCTAATAATCACATTGATCCCTTTACAGCATGTGTTTCCTCATTCCTTTCCTTTCTGGAGTCTTTATTTAAAGAAGTTTCTAATTTTGCAACCATTAAGCTCCAGTTAGCAGCCATATCCAATTTCCATTCAGGATTGCCTTTGGCATCTATCGCTTCAGCCAGGTTATGCAAAGCCTTTATGAAAGGTATTTTTTTCTTAGACCTCTGATCAAGGACCTGGCTCCTCTGTGGGATATGAATGTCACCCTGCAAGCTTTGACCCAAATACCCTTTGAACTGACTAATGATTGTGACTTGAAATATTTATCCTGGACATCTGCTGTACTCTTTGCTATTACCTCAGCAAAAGAGTTTCTGAATTGCAGGCACTTTCGTCCAAGTCTCCTTATATTACTTTTCAAAAGGATAGGGTTTACCTCTGTACTCATCCTTCATTCATGCCAAAAGTAGCTACAGAATCTTACATAAATCAGTGCATTCAGTTACCAGTACTCTTTCCTAACTATTCTAACAAAGGAGAATATATGTTACCTTTCTTGGATGTTCACAGACATCTATGTTTTCACCTTCACAGAACAAAACAATTCAGGAAATCAGAGCAGTTGTTTGTCTCTTTTTTGTCTAACTGTAAAGGTCAAGCAGTTTCAAAAGTGACAATAGTAAAGTGGATAACCAGTTGCATATCTGTTGTTTATGAGAAAAATGGTTTGAAGTTGCCTAGCCTTAGAAAAGCCCATTCAACAAGATCCATAGCTGCATCAGAGGCGTTTTCATCCAGAATTCCTATAGATGACATTTGTGCTGCAGCTACCTGGTCCAGGTCTCATACCTTCATGACCCATTATAAGTTGGGCATGGTTTCCAGGAGTAGAACCTCCTTGGCTCCTTGGTAGTCCAGCATATCCTTCCTTGAGTCCACCCAAGAAATCATGTAGCTGGGGACTCTGATCCATCAGTGAAGCAGAATGAGAAGGACAACATCAGATGTTTTGGTTATGTACTTACCATAAGTTGGCATCTGTGTTGTCCTCTTCTCATTCTGCTTCACCTTCCCACCCAGCCATCCTCCTCCAAACACTTTGGTTCTAGAGGACCTGGAAAAGCTTTTGTTGGAACCTATCTTCCAGGTTGAGCCTTTGGTTCCTTTTTCTTTTGTCTTCTTTCGATAAGGGGCAGTAAACTCGATCTGAGGAGGTTAAGCTAGGGGCAAAGGTTTGTGGGTAAGGGAGGAGCTTGAGCCTGGAAGCTGAAGTCTGTAGAAGGCAGCCAAGTTGGATCTGAGGATCAGATCTGTAACCCATTAGGGAAGCAAAATGAGAAGAGGACAACACAGATACCAAGTTATGGTAAGTACATAACTAAAGATTTTCTTAATTTACTCAATCTCAGAAACATTCCTCAAGAAAATTTACTTGGTTCACCTACTCAAAGATTAATGTCTAGACAGACAAGAACAACCATGCAGATCAGTAAACAACTATTGATTCCAAATGCTAACAACAACAGAGTGGTCAGGACTCAACTTTTGAAAAAAAACATCAGTCACAAAAGTTGTTCTACAATAAATCTAGCAACCTCTTAAGACCATTGAAATAAGAAGAGATCATAAAGATGCAAACATCTAAAGGATATGAACAACTGGGAATTATCAAAAATATTTGTGAAGAGCCGAGATCTTACATTGTACAATCGGAAGGAATGGATTTCAGAAGGAACCAAAGACTTAAATGTCTAGTCTCCGAACCAGTGACGCAGCAGATTTGATTGTGGCAAAGACACTGTTTCTCAGAGTGAATCTGCACTGTCCTCTTACTTACCTCAAATAATTCTGATGCAATCCTCAAAGTTTCTACCGAGAAGAATTCCCCAGAGACTGTCCCTGTCGCTAAATCCAGTCAAAGTTTTTATGTAACCAGATCGGGTAGAATTTCCAGACCCAATCCAAAATATGCAGCAACTTGGACTTGAGTTTTGATTTGTTACTAATATTGGAATGTTATCTAACATGTAGATTGTCTTGATCTCCTATTGCATGTCGAATAAATCAAAGAGGGAGGATGTACATCATTGAGTGTACTGTTTCTAATCAGCCACTGTAGCTAGATAGCACATGTATATAAGTACTGAGTAAGTGCAAGAACCATTTTGTACAGTCACTCAGAGTGAGTGCAGGCATGAATGGAGATGCATATGCAAGTTTGTTTGAAGTAGTGAGTGAATCAGCTTAAATACAAGTTCTAATTACAGTTCCTGATGATGTTTATGTATAATAAACTTGAACCCATACACTGCTTCATTGTCTCTTATTGAATGCATGAGACAAGCAACAACTAAGGTGAAGAATACTGCAACACTGACATGGAAGGACATTCACAGATGCCATGAGACCCAACATCCTGAGGTATTCACTCATAGTGACTGAAGTCTGAGTGGAAATCTTAGAAATAGATCAAGATATAAATCTGTTTTTTCCTGTGGAGGAAAAGCTCTTTGAATCGAAGTGTCTAGCTGACATCCCAGAAATACAATACTGTGGGAAGGAGTCAAAAAAGACTTTTAAATGATCTCTTGGAATTCCAGCTCATGTAAGAGATTTCTCACCCAAGTGAGAGATTCTTGAAACTTTGAAAAAGACTGTGCAAAAATAAACAAGTATTCTAAATATAGAACATATGGAGACCCTGTAGCCAGCAATGAGTTATAACTGAGCCTAGATACTTTGCAAACACTCTTGGTGCAGTGGATAGTCCAAAGGGCAAGACAGAGAACTGATAATATAATCCTCTCAAACAGAACCTTAACAAACACCTGAAGTCTGTATGAATAGGGATGCAATAATAAACACCATTTAATTTTAGTGTTAGCAGGAAATGTAAATGAGGAAGAAAAGTTAAAAGGTTAAGTGACAGAATTTTAAATTTGGGCACTATCCCAAAACAGGTTTAGAACAGAAAGATCCAGAACTGGTCTCCAAGTATCTTCCTTGGCACTAAAAATATAATTGAATAAAATTCTGTACCTGGTCTTTCCAAATCAGGGCATTTATTTACTAAGTTTGTCTGACTGGGATTAGTCAACATCCCTTTTCAGTGGATGCCTGGGGAGAAAAGCTCCAGTCAACTGCTCTGTAACTTGTTTTCCATCAAATCACCAATATTCTGCACTACTCACTACCTCTGAATCAGATTTGGAGTCTTAATATGTTTCCTCATTCTCATACTCCTGCACAGGTTCAACGCTTTTTAACAGTCTACAAAGTTTTGTCCCCAGCAGGAATAAAATATTGAAAAGCACCAGATACATCCAAAACTTCAACTTCTTTAACTGACATTAATGCAGTGCTGCCAAAACTAAGCCCATTTACAGTCTCTGAATGAAAAAGTAATTTTTGAAAATAATCCTTCTTTTCCTTATTTTGTATACTTTACTGAGCTTCCAAATTAATAAGCAGATTTGATATTTCACTACAGACGTCTTGAATCTCACTAGAATATGATGAAGCTGCCTGGCTGTGACAACTGGACCTAGCCAAAATATTTGAGGTGTCCTCTTGATGTGACATGGCCTGCCTGCAAACAGTCCATACCACCAATCTCCAATAAATATATGCCACAATATGTGCTTCCTCTTCTTTTTCTGGAATGCTAATCACTTGAATAATTTTCCTACATGCCTCAGATTGTCTGCCTTCAAACACCTACCTTGCATATTGTTCTTTCAGTGTGTTATTCTCCTGCTGTAAGACTGTGATGGCTTTCGATCGGTCAACATTTCATCACTGGCAATGTGTCCTGAACTCTGTCAATATCATTATCCAGATTAGTACTGCCCTTTTGAATTTTGTCTAGAATTTGCTCTAATGATATTTATTTGGTGTCAATGGATTTAAATATACCCCACCTTTCATCAACAGTGGCCACTTCCTTTTCTCCATTTGCTATTTGATGAACTAATGCTCCCAAGATTTTGGCAGCTTTTAGCCTTTTCATTTGTTTGTCAACTTCTTCCCTTTCAACATGAACAACAAACGTATTCCTCTAAACTCTTCTGTCAATGTCTACTACAATTAGCATCAAATGCTGCCACTTTATTCTAGCTTGGTTCAATAGTGGCCCAAGGAACCAATTACTTCTCATTGTATCATCATGTAATCTCAACATATATATGTTTGTTTTGATATGTGTTCAAATGCAATGTACGTGCACCTATAAGTTGTCTTTGTTTAATGCCTCCTGGAAATACTACAGTTTGCAGGATCAGTTCTGATTTGACACATTATTATATCATCTGCACAGATGATATAAAACAACATATAATAATGTCTGATATTTGACTGAACTTTGATGTATGCCCTAATACAGTGTTTCTTTTGCTATGACTTGCCTCCACCTAAATGCGCCACTGAGTATGAGGAAACCAGTCTGCTGTCTAGCCAATTAAGCTGGCATGGTTCACTCTGTTGAAAGTATTAAAAATAATGCAGATAACATTTTCCTGAAGTCTCTTATTTACAGAAACATGACACTGCTGTAAAAAAAGCTACCCATACCTCCCACCACAATTTGCATGCTGGTATATCTTCAGTTCACCCTGAAGCATGTTTAATACAAATCTCTCCATGATTCATTTTACTACATACCTGTCTCCTTTGTTTGATAAAGCAATTTCACGAAAATCTTTCTTCCACTATGCTTGAAATGCCTCTCCTCAAATGATCTTTCAAACAACATATTCAAGGAGCCCACAAGCTCCCTAAAAGTTTAACATCCCTATGAGATACACTATTGAGTCCAGCTGCCTTACTGATGCTTAGTGATATACCATGATGTTTTACTCATATCAAGTGACCTATTCATCCCCATTGCGTTTTGTACAAAGAGGGGTTTTGCTGGTTAAGGACTATACCAGGCACCTTACCAGACTGTTTAATATATTGAAAGCTAAAGATACTACAGTTCTGTAAGAATTTACCATAACAGTAAATGTCCTACCGATCACTCCTGCAGTATTCATCATAGATGGGTTTTCTTCGCTGATGTTTAGCCACAGTACAAAAGCTTGACCTCAGCTCATGTGCCTTGGGTTATAAAAGACAGACATACATGTGACATCCTCAGGCTATCTCCAAGCTGCCCGTCTGAAAACAGCTGAGAGAGGAAACAGCTCAGCTAGAAGGGGTGCAGCCAGAAGAAATTGAAAACTTCCCTCAAAATGCATGCATGCATATGCGTGATCCAAAAGCAAGAGAACAGAGATAAAGGAGGGAAGGAAGGGAGGACTACTGCAAGAGTAATCAGAAGGACATCTACTGTTATGGCAAGTTCTTACACAATTGTATTGTGTCCTAACCAAAATAAATGTTGATATTTTCATCTCAAATGGGTGATTCCCAGAGCGGAAGAGAGAGAGAGGTCAGGTGGTTGACTAGAGTGAAAATAAGGAACTGCCGAAGAGACCAGAGAGCACTGATATGGCAAATGCCATCCAACATCTGAAGAAGACATCAATGTTATGGTGCCTGTGAAAGTGTGTACAAAAAAAACAAGTGGCCACTTCCAAGATGGACCTAGCATGAACCCCTTTGTGTACAGCACCAGAACAGGCAACTGCCTAGGTGGAATGTGCTTTACAGAGGCCTGGGATTTACCATGTAATAAGTAGCAGGAGGACATAGGATATCCTGGGTGCAATGGTTTACTCTGAGACTAGTTGGCACAATTTGGCCTCCATGAAAGAAACAGTTGACAGAGTTTTTTTGTTTGCCTTAGTTTTGTCCAAATAGAACCTCAGCAGCCTGTGAATATTTAAGGAAAGTAAAATTCTTCCCCCTATTTTGGGGGTTGGGGAAGAACACAGGTAGGTGAACAACTTAATTGAGAGACAGCTTGTTCACAACCTTAGGCATGAAAGAAGGACTGGACCTAAGAGTTACTCTGTCCTTGTGAAAAATAAAGAAGGGCAGAGTAACCACAAGTGCCTGGAGTTCTGACACCCTGCAAGCAGAGGTTAGAACAGGAGGAGGATAGTTTTCTATGTACACAATTTTAAGATAGCCAAAGCAGCTGGCGCAAAGGAGTGTAAAGTGAGTTTTTCCAGAGCAAAATTAAGACTCCATGGTATTGTGATCAGTTTCCTTAGAGGCTTAAGGTGTAGGACTCCTTTCAGGAAGAGTTTTACTTCTATCCTGGACATAAGAGGAGGGTCTGGAGGTAAACAGCCATTGATGGCTGAAAAATATACTTTAATCGATGAGTAAGCCAATCCAGAACACAGAATTTCACAGAGGTACTGGAGCACAGTGGAAACTTCAGATAAGAGTGGTTCCAGTTTATGCTTGTGGCACCAAATGAAAAATCTTTTCCACTTGGCTCTGTATTATTTCTTGTTATTAGGGTTTCCTGGCCACCTGTAAAACTTGCACCACATTCTCTGAAAATAAGTGTTTTTAGGAATCAGAACCTAAACATCCACAGAGTGAGAAAGAGAGGATAGGTTGGGGTACAGATGCTAACCCTTCTGTTGGTCAGTACTAAGCTACTACTTGCCCTTGCGAGCCATTTTATGCCTAAGTAAATATCCCTTGTGAGACTCAAACCCTGCACCTTGCGTTTATAAGGCAAACACCTTAACCATTAGGCCACCCTCCCTGGGCAATTAGGTTTGGTTGTCTTGGAATTTTCCAGCAGTTTCCATTGGATAGGTGGAAGAGGATGGGAAAACAATGTTGTCTTGGCCAGGAGCAGCACTTTAAGAGTTTGCATTGTACCTTTAGGAGGACCTTTGAAGTAAGTGGCAGTGGAGGGTAGACGTATAGAAACTTTATTGTCCATTGCAAGGAGAAGGTGTCTGTCTTCTAGAACCGTGGAGATGGGGTCCTGGTGCAAAACAGAAGGAGCTGGTGATGCTCCTGAAATGCAAAGAGGTCTATCTGCAGAGTGCCCATAGGGGTATGATTGATTTGAAGACTTGTCTGTTCAAGTTCCACTAATGAAGATTCACAAGGTCTCTGCTTACTGAGTTTGCCAACACATTCTCCATTGAGGAAGTTTAGGCTGCTGTGAGGGTCATGTTCAATTGAGTGTGGAGGTGCCAACCCTATAGAACCAAACAACACAAGGGGTAAGACCCTGTTCCTCCTTGTTTGATTATGTACCACATCACTGTGGTATTGTCTGTGTACACCAGGAGACTGCCTGTTTTCCTAGCATGTGAAAAAATCAGCACAATCTGCAGAAGAGCCCTCATTTATTTCAGGCTGAAGTGTTTCCTCTGAGGAGAAGGTGGCTACTTCCCCTGTACCTTGTGGGCCCCCATCCAGGCCACCTCCTGAGCCCTGTCTGAGACATTGGTGTGAAGAATTTGGTTGTGAATAGGAGGCCCAGGTTGAGCAACACCTGCTTCTCCCACTAGAGAAACTCCCTTTTGATGCAGGGCAACAGAGGGATCAGGGTGTCCAAGAGATATACGTGTTGGGTCCACACTGATTTCAGGTACCACTGAATTTTTCTCATATGTATACTGTCCACTGGAATCATTGGGATGGACACAGCAGAGCAGTGAGTCATCGAGCAGAGAAATTAGAAAAACTTTGCCAAGGTTTGGATTTTTTCCTGATGAAGGGAGGCCTGAATTATGCTTGTGTTTAGCCTGCAACTCTGGAAGACTAAGTCCTGAGTGGGAGTGAGATGAGATTTTTTTGGAAGTTAATGGTGAAGCCTAGGTTGGGTAAAAGCTAAACTGTGAAATGTTGGTGTTAGGTGTCTGTGGGCAGGGCTTGAATCAACAGATCATCCAGGCAGGGGAAATTTGAATGCCTTGAGTATGACAGAAGTTTGCTACAGGTGCTAGGCATTTTGGTCTTTCTACTGCCCCAAGAGTTTTCACAAAGTGCAAAACAGTAAACTGAAAATGAGAAGAGCCACAGAAGAACCTGAGGAATCTCCTGCATGATAGATGGACAGAGATGAGAAGATTGTCATTCTTGAGCTCTAGGGACACTAGAAATGCCTGAGTGGAATGAAAAGCAGGAGGTTGTGTAGAGAAAGCGTTTTGAAAGTGCGCACTTTCAGGAAGGCGTCTGGCAGGGAGTATTCCAAGATGGGCCTCCATTGCCCTCCCTTCCTAAGAACAAGAAAAATCCTTTCCCTATGAAAGCTGGAGGCACTTACTCTATGATGCCCTATACCAGTATGTCCTGAATAATGGGGTCAATCAAAGCAAGATGATTGGACGGAGGCTTGGGAATCCCTTTCATGGAGGAAATGCTTTCTAAAGACAAGGCATAGCCTTCTTTGATGGTCAGAAATCACTTGTCTGTTATTACCACCTCCCAATACTGAAGTGAAAGGGAGAGTCTTTTTGACACGGGGGTGGAGGGACAAGGCAGGGGGAGAAGATATTCATAAGGTTTTGCCCTCAAAGGGAGGCCTCCATGGAGGCGAGTCCATCTGTTGTTTGTAAGAAAATCTTTCTCTTAGGTGCTTTTCTATGTTTGTGAGAGATCTTAGCATCCCTCTTAACAAAGAAAGTGGATTTGGATGGGTACTTCCTATGGTATCTAGGAACTATAGAGGGGAGAATCTGTCTGAAGCCTTTCATGGTCTTGCCTTGCTCTTTCAGAGTTTTGAAAATACTGGCAGCTTATGGGCCGAACAAGTGGTCAATGTCCAAGGGTGAATCCAAAAGTCTGGATTTGAAGTCTTCAGGGATGGGCTGACCTCAGAGCCATGCATACTGTCTGATAACTGAGCCAGTGGCAGCAGCCCTGGGCATAACGTCCACAGTATCATAACTGCTTTTGATGCTGTGCCTACCTATGTGTGCGACTTGGGACAGAAGGGTTTGCATTTGCTGTTTAGAATCTTCTGTCAGAGGTTCTGACATGACCTTATACAGTGACTGCAACACAGAAAACAGATATTTGGACATTTGTGTTGGCAATTGATAGCGCTGAATGCTAAAGTGGCTAATGTGTAAACTTTGTTACCCCACCTATCCAAGGACCTGCAGTCATTTTCTGAGGGGAGCGCATTAGAAACTTGGTTGGCTTATCCGAGGAGAGGGAGACTGCTGCAGGGTCAGCATTGCGGTTTTGATAAAGGTATTTACATTTATCAGGAAACCTGTGTGGTCTTTTAATACTAGGTAGCTGGGAGTCAGGTGTTAATGAAGAAGAATGGAAAGCATCAAGTTAAGCTTTGAGGATTGGGGAACTGGCGAAGGACACAAAAGGTTGTAGTATCCCTTTTGTACTTTTGAGATTTACCTTGACTGCCACTCAAAGTGTCTCATTATGTTCTAAATGTTTTCTTCACAGGAAGCCTCTTCCAGACAACAGTCAGGAAAAAGGGAGTCTTTTCATCTGTGGAGACGTGCTCGGGAGAGAAGGATCAGAGTCTGGTTCAGGATCCTCTTCAGAGGAAGAAGAATCTAAGACTTGCTTTTGTGGTGTAGCGTGAGATAGCTGGGACACAAAAGGAGGCAGCTTCAGGGCCATGATTGTTTTAAATAAGCCCAGGAACAAGTCCATCCACTCTTTTTCCCTGGAAGGAGTAGGGCACATCAGGCAATTTTTTTTGTTTGTTTCTTTTTTGGGGGAGTGATGTACACCTGCATGAGTCTTGGAGAATAAGGGCCTTATCTCATTTCAATCAGTGTACCTCTTCCTGTGTAAAGATCTGAGGTATTCAGTGCAGGCCCTCTGAGATAAGATGCTACTCATCTGAGGTATCCATCATCTGCAAGGCCTCAGGGGCCATACCAGCCACCAGCAAGGTCTCAGCAGTGAGCTCCTGAGAGGTAATCGGAGGTACTGTGGGTTCAACCACATCAGCAGGTACATTTGACTCAAGAGGCATTGGACTGGGAATCATTTTGAGGTCTCTTGAGTTTTTTCTTAGGGGAAAGGCAATGGAGTCCTTAGAGTATGCCATCTTAGATTAGGCTAGGCATTTCAGTTGCTGGGTTTTAAGAAAGGTATTGAGAAAGCAACGTCTCAATGTGAGAGTCTTAGGCACAAATGACTAACAAAATGGAGCATAATATGTTGTCATGATCAAGGCCTTGACAAAAAAAGCATTTAGAGTGCAAGTCCTTGTATGGAATCTGCCTACTGAAGTCTCACTTACCCATCCTAGATGACATCTAACAATTTTAAACCACAACTATGAAGTAAGAAAAGGAAGGTTCCCCAATGGGGCACTTTATCTGACAAAGATTAGCAAAGCCAATGGTACCAATGACCAAACATGGATCAGTCTGACGGGTGCATGACCTGCATTCGGGATGGTGGCAAGACAGTCTGAGATCTTGCACATCCATCCTTTATAACCTGCCTCATAGCAGCAGAGGTTATACGTCATATGTATGCCCTCGGGAAGGTAAAGCTTTGGTACCCCAGCCAGACGTCGGCAACAAAAACCCATCTGTGATGAATACTGCAGCAGTGATTTCTGTTAGGACATATTTTTCTTCCATTCACCCTCAGACCTACAGGCCCGCTTTGCATATCTCTTGTGTTTCTAATACAACTGCAGGACCTCTTTTTGTTAATTCTGAACTTTGTGTTAAGCAGTAGTTTGATGAGTACCATTTTCTGTCAAACTTCCTTTTATTTTTTTTTCTATAAGAAATTTTACAATTTTTTCCTGTTTAAATTCATGAGCATTCACTATAAAAAGTATGCAATAATGTACATAGCACAGCATGCGGTTTATATTTTCCTGTTGATTAATTTTTTCAATGATTACAACAGCCTACATATCAATCTAGAGTCCTGATTTTTTATTGACTGGTTTGTGTGAAAGAAAACACCTTGTCTGATGATCCCCCGCATCTCTGCAGCAATTTGACTAATGAATTTGGTTCTCGGATAGGGATATTTAAGCTGATCTTCTGTTCACCGGGAATGGGAAGATAAATTACAAAGCTCAATCTTCTGCAACAAGCTAACTTTCTCAGTGCTTGATTTGATCACTATATGATTATGGCTTATTAAGGTAAAGACTGCTCAAACTAGCTGCACTGCTTGCTTTACTGACAAAGCTAACATTTGACCCATTGTGACCTTTAGTGGTAACATCTATTACATGAACTACTTCCTGACCAAGTAAGAAACGTGTCAACAGTTTCTTTTGAGGAGAGATATGATCCCTAATAGCTCAGGAAGTATGACACAAATTGAGGTTACAAACCATAATCTGATAGTTATACAGTTATACTCTAACAAGCAAAGCACATCTAATAGGTCAGTGAGATTACCTGCTGACCAGTCAGAGCCTACATACTACTATTAGCTTAATGTCTAAGCTGCCAAGTGCCAAAAAACTGTGTTGCCATTACAATTCAACCATTTTAGTTATTCCTTGTTATCAAACAGACTAGCATTCTACACACAAAAAAAGTCTTTGTTAATAGAAACAGACACTCCACCATCTCACTTCTCACATTTTTCAACTCCAACAAAGCTGAAAACCTTATGCCCAAAAGAGTAAGCAATCTAGTCATCCTTTTTTCCTTCAAGTATCTTTAACAGACTCTGTACAAGTATTAACATTTCCTAGTGCCATAACAAAGCTTTATTATTCAGAAGGTTGCTAGCATTTGTAAGCAACATTCTAATTGTCTAATGACCTAGTGTACTTCTGCCATAACTCTGCCTTGAACTAAAAAATAGACTTGTAATTTCATGTTAGTAATTTTATGAAAACTCTGAGCTAAAAAGAAGTTATGTACTCACCATAACATTCCATCTGAGTAGTTTTACTTCATTTGTCTTCAACCTGTGAGGTACCGGATTCGCATTGGATCCAAGCAGGCAATTTCACTTGCATCTGCTTCGAGCGCCAACCTCCTCTCCTTACTCATAATACACCTCCACTACCCTCCAACCCCCAGATCGAGTTTGCTGCCACTTATACTGAGAACCCGACCTGAAAAAACACCTTACGCACCTAAAACTTCAGCCAAACAGGCTGTTCATATGGTAAGGCCAGGGAGAAGGAGGGGGGGACGGTTGAATAAAAATGAAGTAGAACTAATCAGATGGAACGTTATGGTGAGTACACAACTTCTTTATCTGAAATAGTTTACTTCATTTGATTTTCAACCTGTGGGACAGAGTCCCCAGCTACTAAACATCTGGGTGGCCCTCATGGAACAATATTTTGGAGCACCGTGGAACCAAAGGATGCTCTCCTTTGAGAAATCAAACCCAATTTATAGTGGGAAATAAAGTTATGATATGAGGACCAAGTAGCTGCAGAACAAATATCATCCAATGAGATTCTCGACCAAAAGGCTGCAGAAGTAGTCAATGACCTAGTCGAATGAGCTTTTACCTGACCCGGAGGAGACAAACCTTTATCCTTATAGACCGAGATCCACCTAGCGATGGTGACCTTGGAGATAGGTTTACTCAAAAAGGGTTTAGAAAATGACACAAACAGTTGATCAAATTTACGAAAAGTTCTAGTCCTGTGCAAATAGAATCGTAACTGTCTATGAACATCCAACAAGTGAAGTTTGTATTCCATTTTATTAGCAAAATTTGGAAAGAAAACAGGTAAATAAATAGTTTCAATGATATTAACCTGTGATGCTACTTTGGGAAAAAAGGAAGGAATGGTATGAAGGGAAAGCCTGTCCTTATGGAAAATCATGTATGGAACTTTGACAACGCTTGCAATTCTAAAACCCTCTTAGCAGAGGTGATAGCCACTAGAAACGCTGTTTTCCAAACAAAAACTTAAGATCCCTGGTTGCTGCAGGTTCAAATGGTGGAGCGACCAACACTTGAAGAACCATAGTAAGGTCCCATGGGGGAATAGGATCTTTGACCAGAAGGCGTAATAGGGAAGTACCTTTAATAAAAGCTTTACACAGTTTGGAAGACGCTAGAGAAGCAAAATTCTCGCCCATGTGAAAATGAGAGATGGCAGCTAGTTGAACTTTGACAGTAGAAGAGCTAGCTCCTTGTTGAAAAATATTTGCTAAAAATTCGAGAATAGCTGAAACAGGAGCTGTGAAAGGGTCTAAACTCCTTTGAGAGGCCCAAAAGGAAAACGTTTCCATTTGCTACGATAAACCTTCCTGGTGGAAGGCTTATGAGCTGCCACCAGAATAGACCTGACTGAAGAGGATAATCCAGGAGTCTTAGCAATTAGGGGAACTGAAGCAGCCAAGCTGTGAGCTTCAAACTGTCCAGACTTGTATGAGGAACCCCAGAGGGATGTGAAATGAGATCCTGAATGGGATCCAAGATCCAAGATGGAGTCAGAAGATGAGACCAAAGGAAGGGAAACCACACCTGGTGAGGCCAAAATGGGGCAATGAGGATCACTTTGCTCCCAGTCAACAAGCTTTCTGTATAAACCTTGGAATAAGGGGTGCAGGAGGATAAGCATACAGAAGACTGGGAGGCCAAGCATGGACTAGAGAGTCTCTGGGAGACTCCCCCGGCTGGGGATTCAGAACAAAAAACTTGCTGCACTTCACGTTGGAAGGAGATGCGAAGAGATTGCAGCAAGGCTGACCCCACTCCAGAAAGATCTGCTCCGCTACTGAAGGATGCAGAGACCACTCGTAAGGCATCAGTATAGTCCAACTTAACCTGTCCGCTAGGATGTTGGACCGTCCCGGAATGTGCATTGCTGTCAGAAAGCAACAGGTGGAGATTTCCCATTCCCAAACTCTCATAGCCTTGTGACAAAGGGGGGTAAGATCTGGTCCCTCCCTGTATGTTGACATACCAGACCACTGACATGTTGTCTGACTGAATTGCAAATGGTTCCCAGAGGAAAAAAGGCATGAAGGACCTGCAATGCCAAAAGGACCACCCTCATCTCCAGAACGTTTATATGCAAACTGGTCTCAATAGGGGACCACAGGCCTTGGATTGTCCTGCCCGAACAATGCCCCCCCCACCCAAGCTGGGAGACATCCGTGGTCACTGTGGCTTGGACAGGGGCTGGAACAAAAGGTCGTCCCTCCAGAATTTCTGAAGAATGCATCCACCAAAGAAGGGATGACCTGCAGACTTGACTGAGGTATATTAGGTGTGACAACAGAAGATCCAGCAGAGACCATTGCACCGCTAGAGTCCACTGTAGTACTTGCATGTGTAACCGGGTACACAGAAAAAGCATTATGGTCGCTGCCATAGAACGTAGGGCCCTCAAAAATGATTCTGCCGAGGGAAGGTGAGAACTGTAGATGAAGGTAACATTCATTCTTAGGTTTCAAACTCTCTCCATGGTCAGGAAGATTTTTGACTGAGGTGCGTCTATCCATGCCCCTATGTAGTCTATCACCTGGACAGGATTCAGAAGAGATTTGGATGGATTGATTGTAATCCCTAAGTGGAGTGCAAGCTTTAGTTAATAATCCCTGGTGCGGTAAAGTAGATGCTTGGTGGGAACAGTAAGGAGCCAATTGTCCAGGTAAGGGTAGACCTGAATCCCCTGAAGCCTCAGGTGAGCCGCTACTACTGCCATCACTTTGGTGAACACCCTGGGTGCTGTGGTGAAACCAAAGGGTAGGGCACGAAACTGGTAATGATTGACTCCTAGCCAGAAGCTGAGGAACCTCCTGGAGCTTCTGTGCATCTTTATGTGATAGTAGGCATCCTGGAGGGTGAACAAGCACATCCAGTCACTCTCTTGCAGGTACAGCATGATGGAATGTAAGGTGACCATCCAGAACTTTTCTTTGGCAACTGACAGGTTCAGGGTAGATAGGTCCAGAATGGGGCTTAAGTCCCCCGTTTTCTTTGGCACCAAAAAGAACCTGCAGTAGATGCCCGATCCAGACTGATCTGGGGAGACAGGTTCGATGGCTCATTTCTCTAGCAGCTTGGAAATTTCCAATGCTGCTACCTCCCTTTGCATGGGTGGTATGTCCGGGAGGTGTTTGAGAGGTTTGGGAGGAACCACAAATGGGACTGAGTATCCTCTGGAAATTATCTAAAACACCCAGTGGTCTGATGTTATGGACTCCCATGCCGACAGGAGCAACAACAAGCAACCCCCAACTGCCTCCAGAGTACAGCAGTCAGGCAACCCCTCAGGGTTGCTGTGCGGGCCTGTCCGAGAAAGGTTCTCAAAATGCAAAATTCCTCAGACCCCCCCTCTACCTCTGGGCTGGTGTCTAACCTGTCCCCCTATGCCTCAAGGGGAAAAAGAGCCCCGAGTGTCCCAGGAATACTGAGACTTCCGGAACCACATCTTCTTTTGCCCTCGCTGATTCCGGGAAAAGGATCTTTGAGGATTCGAGAAGCAGATTCAATTGGCAGAGAGGGTCTTCCTGTCATTCTCACTCTGGACCAAGGTGTCTCGGATGGTCTTACCAAAAAGGGTAGAACCATCATAAGCGGCATTCACAAAAGACACCTTGAACAGTTCCGAGAACTGACATAATCTGAGCCAGGCGTTACACCTCATGGACACGCTGGACCCAGCTGCCCTAGCCGCTCCTTCAGTAGCATGTGAGAGGAGTTGCATGGACATCTTGAAAACCACCGTTAAAGTGGACATCTGCATGGAGAACGTGCCTCTGTCCTCCTGCGACATGGACTTTAGGGGAGACTCAGCCAGTTCCTTTACCAGGTCACGCTGTAGTCGAGTAACGTGGGCCAGATAGTTCAGCGCCCTGATGGAAAAGGTCACTGACGCATGAACCTGCTTCCCTAAGCAGTCCATCATCCTAGACTCTCGGTCAGGGGGATGAACTGAGGAACTCTCCTGGGCTAGTTCCTTTTTGGTGGCTGCCACTACCACTATAGCGTTTACAGGAGACCTTTTATCCCACGCTGGTCTGTCAAGGGGGGGCTCAAAATTTTGTCTGGTCATTTTGGGATTCGTTCCACAGTGTCTGGCTCCTTCTAGGCCCGTGAGCTGACTAGGTCCACCAGGGGATCTGTGGGAGGGGACACACAGGAAGTAGATGGGCTCGTGCCAAATGCCTCCAGGAACACGGATTCATCTGACGAAGGTTTTGGGGTGGACCAACTTCCCCGCTGGCGTAGGATTTCCATGGTGATCTGGGGAAACCTTCCTCATCATCCAAGTCTGTGTCGTCTGTGATGGACTCGGGGGAGTCCAAGTTCCTCCTCTTGCACGTAATCTTGCGAGGCATGTCTCCAGTAGGGCTCTCTGGGGGGAGCTCGCATGCCACTTGTTCCTCAGGGGGAACCATCTGGGGTTCCTTGAGCACGGGCTGTCCCTCAGGTAAAATGATGGGATTCATACACAAAGCAGAGGGAGTCTGGGCAGAGTCAGTGGAAACAGTCAAGGGTCTTGATCCAGTGGAGAGAACCCTTTCTGCCACGTCGAACTCCAAGGGAGAACGTCATTCCTGGGCCACCAATAAGGAAACCGCTCTTCCCGGATCCGAAGCAAGAATCGGAGGCAGGCCTGAAGTGGATGGAGCTCCGAGGGGGGTAACTTGGCCCAACGACGTCGGAGCCAATGTAAAAAGTTTCACTCCCTCAGATCCGACATCCAGGCTCCAGCTCCGATAACCACTCGGATCTGAACTGGTTGGATCCGACATGCTCCAGGCAGCTGCCGGCGTCGAGGAGACGGGTACCATCGGTGCCGACCTCCTGACTAAGGCCATCCTCGGATCCATGTACTCCGAACCTGGAGGTCAGATAGGAGAAGGAGAAACTGGAGTGAAGAAAGGAAGCAAGCCCCCCCCCTCCAGAGGGAGAGGGGGCTGTCAAGACTCCCACATGGATTTCTGTACGAATGAACCTCCTCATCATTTTATCCATGTCGACTTTGGAAAAGCTTCAGGTGGATCGCGACAAGGCCACGGACTCCAACCTGGCAGGTCGAGGCACCAAATGGTGGTCATGGCTCCTCCGGCTCCGGGGAAAATCTGGGAGATCAGAGCCGAGGGGAGTCATGGTGCCTAGACTGACTCTTGGTGGGAGTTCCTGATGCTGGAAGGTCTGGGGACCTCTTGCGTTTCTCTATCCAGTGCTCCCTCTCCTTTTCTCTGCCTTTTCTGTGCTCTGCTTCTGCAGGCTTAGGAGTGGGAGGGTGAGTCCCAGCCTGGGAGAGAGGAGAAGGAAGGACAAGAGAGGAAGGAGAGGTGGGCACAGCAACCACTGTGACTGAAGCAGTAGAGTAGACAGCAGCTTCTGTGGTAGGTAGAAGACCTTTCAAGGCTAACTTGGCCCATCTATCCTTGATGACACATGGGTTGAAACCTGCGCAAATGGCACAATCAGAGTTTAAATGGGCTACATCCAACACATTACGCAAAGAGTGTGGCCATCAGCGGGTGACAATTTGTGGCCACATTCAGTGCACCTCTTGAAAACTGGCTTAGGATCAGCCATGTCTCACACAAAAATCCTTATAACAGTCTACACACAATATAGAAACAAGAAGAAACTAATTTCTACACAGACCTATTCACCACACTCTCAGAAGGCACACAGAATGCTGAGGGGGGAGGGGAAGATACTATACACTAGCTAACTGACTAAAACCACACAAAAACCATAAAACACAATGCACCAGCAAGGGGAGGAAGAGAGGGAACCTACACTAACAAACTACACTCAAAAAACTTTCAAAAACCACTAGAATATCAAATCTACCCAACTCAAAGACTCAGAACTCAGGATCACGATGCTTATGGCAAGCTGCGGCAACCAAGATCTGGGGGTTGGAGGGTAGTGGAGGTGTATTATGGGTAAGGGGAGGAGCTTGGAACAGATGCAAGTGAAATTGCCGGCTCAGATCCAATATGGATCCGGTACCCACAGGTTGAAGATCAAATGAAGTAAACTACTTCAGATGGTTTGTTTCCTTCCAAATGAGAGAAACAAACTGTCCTTGGCAAAGCAGAGTCATTTATGCCCTAGTGAGGCACCTTTATAAGTTATATTTTTAGATATTTAGGAATTTAGGTATTAGAAGTTAATGACATAATCAAAACAGAAACAACAGCTGTAGAATAGCAAACATACTGCTACAGTGAATGCATACACAGGTTACTGATATTTCACTGTACACTGAATATTAAATGTATCAACAGTAAACTTTGTGCAAATGCAAAATAAAAATACACAGTTCATGTCCAATAATAGATGTGTAGAGATATTTCAGTTACATAACAAAGTTAAAAATGCTGGATCACTGAGGAGATCTGATATTCCAAAAAGCAAGGAAAAGAAAGGCTAATTATGTAAACAACTTACCATAACAGCAGATATTCAAGTAAGATCGTTGTTGCATTAATTTTCAATGTAGGACACTCTGCTGGCCTGATATTTGGCCAGACCTATACAGATAATTAAAGCACTCCTCCCCAGGTTGGGCTGACTTCACCTTTTCATGGGTAATGGCATGCTCCAATATAAATGGTGGTATCAGTCTATGCCACCTTTCATTCTTTCTTATCCAGGAAGGCTAAGGTGGAAGCTCTCATTATACTGTACACAGGGCCAGGCATCCAGTGCTACAAGGAGAACTCTGGTTTCAGAGATATGTAGAGCAGGGGAAGGCTACAGTCACTGTTTGCAGGGCAAGTGCGAAGACAACAGGAAAGTAAGGGGGAAGGGAAACTGGTACCCACTTCAGCCTTTGGGTATCCAACCAGAAAATGTATTGCAGGGGAAGAAACCATACTGCAACCATTTACAGTTATGTAAAGTTCCTTAAAGATCTGTAATGTACTCTTCGTACAGATCACTCTTACAGTAATTATCACTTCAGTAATGATTATCATATTTTAATTTTGCATGTGGGTGGCTGGCTAGTGATGGGATGCACAATGCCCTGCAGGATGGTAGAAGTGAATGAATTCATGACTCTGGACAGAATGCCCACTGTGTAATGTTTATAGATGGTGTTGACCAATAAGAAGATGTAACCCCACTCAGAAATGCAGTAGTGACCATTGTGCCTATGGTGGAATGTGACCTAAAAAGAAGTTATATACTTACCATAATGTTTCATCTGTGTTGTCCATTTTCATTCTTCCTCAACATATGGCTCTGATACTCAGATCTGACTCAGTTGTTTTTCTAGTTCATGGCCACCAACAAACTCTCTAACTCATTCTCTACCCATAGTGCACCACCCCTAACATCCCTCAGATCTTGTTTGCAGCTTGACATGAAGACCATAAAATAATTGTCATAATTAGAGTTCAACACATGGGACGTGGTGTCCCAAGAACTTCATTCCTCCAGAATACACTTGTGATAGAGGGTGGGGAGTTGAGGAAGAATGAAATGGACAACACAGATGGAATGTTATGGTAAGTACATAACTTCTTTATCTGATATTGTCAGTTTTCATTCTTCCTCAACATATGGGACAAAGTCCTCAGCTACCTAAATACCTGGGTGGACTTTAAGGAAAGATATTCCTAGTACAGTTGAGCCAAAGGCATCTCCCTCGTGACAGGCTCCAGTTTGTAACGAGTTTTAAAGGTATAAGGATTTGACCAAGTGGTGGTCCCACAACTAATGTCAATGCGCACTCTAGACTGGAATATAATGGAAGTAGTCATAGGTCTAGCTGAATGAACCTTTATTGGTTTGGTACGTGGAGATTCAATTTACTGCAGACAAGATTTAATCTGTCTCTCATCTGGTTATAGTTATGTTTGTGACCAATTCACCCATTTTGTGATATGTCAAGGAAGCCAAAAACTGATCTGTCTTCCTAATTTGTATGTTCAGAGCAGGTAGAAATGCAATTATCTATAAACATCTAGTAAATGCAGCATATACTCTCCTTTATTTGCAAAATCTGGGAAAAATACTGGCAGGTTAATTGGGTGGTTAATGCTGGATTCTGACCTAAGTAGGGAGGAAACATTGGTACGTAAGGTGACCTTGTGGAAAATCAAGTACGGGGACTTAGAATATAATGTTTGAAGTTCTGAAAATTTCTAGCAGAAGTAATTGCAACTTAAAAGACAGTGTTCCAGGTTAACAATTTTAGATTACATTTGGCTGCAGCTTTAAAGGGAGACTGTGTCAAGGTTTGCCGTGCCAGCTTTAAATCCCATGATGGTATGGAATCTTTGTAAGGAGGTCTAAGTAGAAGAGAACCATTAAAACATATTTTGTGCTGGTTTGAGGAAACCAGGGAGGAATTCTGAAATTCCACATGGAAATTCGAAAAGGTTGTGAGCTGAAGTTAGATATTCAATAAACAAGCACCCTCTTAAAATAAACTTGCTAAAAATTCAAGAACAGAATGCATCAGGCTGAGAAAGGTTCTACCTGATACTGCTCTACCCAACAAAGGAAATCTTCTCCATAAACTTCTGTAGAGATTCCTCGTAGACAGTTTTTATGGTAAGATAACAGAATGGAACAGACAGACAAAAAAGTATAGGTTGCCTGGCTATCAATTTAATTAGAGAAACCACAGTCAGTTTGAGGTTTGAGATGTGTGGGTGAATCATGCCTATCGGGTGAGACAGAAGTTCTGTAGTCGGATCTAGAATCAAATGTGAGTACAGAAAATGAGGCCAAAGGAAGGGGGACCATATCTGTTGAGGTCATTAATGTACAATAAGGATGGCTTTGTTCTTCAACCTGGCTGCTTTCTGAAGGAATTTTTACTAAGATGTATTGTAAATGCATATCATGTTTATATTCTTCCACTTTGTTGTTATATGCACTTAGTTTGCATGACCTGTTTCTTCCATTTAAATGTGCAACTTTCCATTTGTCTCAAGTCTGTACAATTAAAAAACAGCTGGAAGAAATCACCCATTTCCACACCTGCAGTATATGCAAGCTGGCCTCCTCAGGGGACCAAGTGCTTTGAACTGTATTCTCCAGGAATTGTCCCCTCCATCCAATCTGGGAAGCATCCATGGTCATTGTGGCCTTGGGAGGTGAAGAAAGGAAGATATGACGGCCCAGCAACAGTTGTTTTGATTGCATCCACCCAGAAAGATAACCTTAGCCTATATGAGCCATCCTTATGTTTGTCAACAAAGGTTGAGAGAATATTTACCATTGTGCTTGTAGCATCTATTGCAGATTCTCATGTAATATGTTCGTAAAGGAAGTAGGGCTATTGCTACTGACATTGATCGTAGGACTGGTGGAATCAACTGGGATGAAATTTTGGTAGTGCAAATTATTTTCTTGACCTTATTTCTTATTGTTTGTACTCGCGAAAGGGGAAGAGATGCTGCCATAGAACACCATTCCTATAAATTCTAACATCTGGGTCAGCTGGAATTGTGACTTGTTGTGATTGATGGTTATCCCAAAATGTGGACAAGTCTGCCACACTTGTTCTCAAGCTTGTACCAGTAAATGCTTAGTCAGAGCAGTAATGAGCTAGTCATCCCATTATGGAAACACGTGGGATCCCTGCAGTCTCAAGTGATATGCCACAACTGCCTTACAGTTGCTGAACACATGGGGACTATGGTAAAGCCAAGGGGCAGGACTTTGAACTGGTAATGGTTAGCTCCCAGCCGAAAGCATAAGCACCTCCTGGATCATCTGTTCATTTTTATGTGATAGTATGAATCCTGATGGTCAATCGAGCCCATCAAGTTGTCCTTGCTCAAAAAGGGAAAAATGGACTGAACCATGACCAATTGGAACTTAATGTGCCAAACTGAATTGTATAAAAAAACGAGACCTAAAGTTGGTCTACAGTAGCCTGTAGGCAATAAAAGAATCTTTAGTCAGTTCCAGATTCTATTTGGTCTGGAGGGACCTTTTGGATGACTTTTTTTTTTTTTTTTTTTTTTTTTTTTAGCAGCATTCTAGTATTGCTGCTTTTTCTGATAGGGTGGGACATCGGAGCATTTATTGGGTAGCGGGAGTGGAAGGAGAAAAGGGAACAATATAACTTCTGCAAATTATTTTCTGCAAGTGTACTTTGTTATGTTTAGCTAGGCTTTCTGGTGTACAGATAAGGGACCTCTGACTGCCTCCATAGGAAGGCAATCAGGTTTCCTTTCAGGAGCGCTGGCAGGGTATATCAGACAAAGTATCTCTAGAACCTCAGATTTCCAGGACTCCTCTGCCACTGGGGCATCTGCTGTTATCGCTCCCCACTTTGCCTCAGGGGAAAGTGTCCTGTAAAGATCGAAGACAGGAGAAGATGGTTGTCTATGAATTGAGAAGGCCCTTGGTACCACATTAGAGAAAAACGTATGGACTGGGGAAAGCCTCCCCTCCCCTTACTCAGAACTGTGGTAGGAGAAGGGGACAAATTAGATTTAGCAGTTGTACTCATGGATCCAAGAGAGGATGGAGTTGGCAAGACCCCCATCTGGATTTGAGCCCTGAGAAATTTTCACATGATCTTATGCACATACTCAAAAAAGCTGAGCAGGAAGGGAAGGATAGTCAGATCTTAGACCATGTTCTGTAGTTTGACTTCCACCTATTGGATCCACAGGAAGCAGTAGAAGGTAAAGGACAAATCACCATAGGAGCTGAACCTGTTAGATCCAAGTATGACATTTTTCAGACTTGGGTCTGAATCTTGAGCTCCTCCCTCTACTGTTAATGGTCTACACCATCCTCAACTCCTCAGATCTCATTTGCTGTCATTGCAACAAGACGCGGATTTCAGATTCTCGAGTTTCTGACAAAGTTTATGGGTTCTTTTGTTATTGTTGCTTCTTTAATAATTGTAATCTTAGCTACCCTTTTCCTCCCTCAAAATCTTTTATATTTTTCACAAGCATTAGGGCTGGTTCTTATTCCCCTTTCGCAGTGTTTCCCCCTTGTGCCATTGGTACACTCTATATACAGATCAAAACTGTTCTTATTGATCTGCATTTCTCTAATTTAAAAAAACAAAAAAAAAAACAGTTTCTCTTTTTGAAATCGTATGCAATCTTTTTAGTATAGTGAACTGTTTGTCAATTAGAGCGGATGCTCTCTCTTGTGTTATTTTCTGGTAAGCTTACCTTGTCAAAATGTCTGAAAAGCCTACCAGATTTAAAAGATGCACTCCTTGTGGGCATAAAATCCCAAATTCGGATGCCCATAAGAAGTGCAATTACTGCTTGTGGCCAGAGCATCTAAAGGCCCAGTGTGATATTTGTGCTGCGTTCAACCCTTGCACCCTCTCTGACCGGCACAATAAACTAATTCTCAGAGGGTTGCTTCAGGCTTCATCTCCTTCTTGTGGGCATAAAATCCTTCTCTGATCTGACCAGTGGTTTCAGAGCCCCAGGTTCCTAGATACCTGAGAGATTTGATGTAGGATCTGAGGAAACCCCCTTCCTTGACTCTGGCAACATCCTTGATCAGTCCTGCTCCAATGCCGTCAGATCAGACTGGGTCTTGGATCTGATAGGATGGCTGGTTGGGTTTGGCTCTAACTCTGTCGGATCTGTCTCTGCCTCTTGGTGTCTCAGCCCTCGATATCACAGGTTCGATTCTCTCTGGAGGGCTTGGATCTACTGTATGCCCCGACCTTTCATCCTTGGCTGCCTTGGCTCCAAGGAGGTTGGGAGGGGTTTCCCTGCATTCATCAGCCTTTTGGGTAGTGAAAACGGCCTTCTCCTTGCATAGAGACCTATCTTCTCACATCTCAGATCCTACCCCTTGCCCTGCATCAGATCCGAGTGCATCATTCCTGCTCCTTCAAGTCAGCCTACCCCAGGAAGCCTCCACACTCACACTCATTCCCCAGAAGGTTTTCCCCATTCTTCAGATAACGCTCTCGAACACTCCACGGAGGAGGTACCTCAAAAGAAGACATGCAAGAGGAGGCACACAGAGTCCCTGATGTAGTCTCTCACTGAAGACACTGACTTTGATGAGGGACAGGGATCCCCTTGATCACCACCTGATGACGTCTCCTTTGCAGACATCCTTGAAATCCTGAAACAGAAAGGTGGGTGGTCTTCCCAACCTACTTCCTCTGAGGAGTCTGTGTTTTTGGAGCCTTTTGGGACAAGCCCATCTACATCTTGGGTGACCCCCCCCCCCTCGGAGTAAGAACTTACTGACCTAGTTTCCCACCGGGCATGGAAGGAATCGGACACTATTGAGCCCATTCCCAAGCACACAGATAAGTTTCTAGTCCCCCCACCAGACAGAGCGCATTGGAGCAAAGGTGTCCCCACTGATGCCATTGTTCTAATGGCAGCCAGAACAAGCAGAGCTCCTCTGTCCATACACCAAACAGGGAGTACAGGGTGATGGACAGATTTAAAAAGGGTATCTGTGCCACAGACACCGTCACACTGAGCATTAAATTATTTGGCATACTTTACCCGCTTGCAGAGAGATTTGATTAAGGAGTTCTCAAACTCATTTGTTGAGACCATGTCAGCAGAGGACCTCAAAAGGGTCTCTCCTCAACTGGCTACACTATCATCTATTGCTAATTCTTTGATGAGGTTGCTCTCCCATACAGCGGAAGGAACTTCACAAGTAGCCAGTTCAAGCATAGCTGTAAGGAGACATGCCTGGATGAGGCTATGGGACTTTGTGGAACCCTTGAAGATGCCCTTTGTTAATGCCCCCTTTGATGGCTTTGTTTGAACAATTAGTAAAAGATTCGCTTACCTGCAGCGAACAGAAGGAAAGACCCTGTCTGCCATGGGAATAAAGTTTTCTACCCCACAGAAGACCTTGCCTAGAAACCAGCGAGGAGGGAAGAAAACATGATTCCGGAAATCTCAGGGTCTTTTTCAGGACCCACGCAGTGACACTTCTCCCAAAGAAAGTGGAGGAGGTTTCAATGCTAGATGATGCCCCAGAGGCAGAGGGGGTCCACAGAATCAGGACTTCAGAGATTTTTTTTCTGACAAGCCCTATTAGTGCTCCTGAAGAGCTGCCTGACTGTCCATCAGTGGAGGCAGTCAGGGGCTGTGTTTCCCTGCACCTAGATGTCTGGACAAACATTACAAACAACACTTGGGTGCTAAGCATAATATCCAGAGGTTATTACATTCCCGTTTCCTTTCCACCTCCAGGTCCCAGGAAGAAACTACCTGATGTTCCACCCAGTCAGAGATGCACAGCCCAAGAAATTCAAAAGCTACTACTAAAAAGAGTCATCCAGGAGGTCTCAACCAAGAAATTAGGATTTGGAACTTACTCCCGCTTCTTTTCGGTGCCAGAGAAGATATGGGACCTAAGACCAATTCTGGATCTCAGTAATCTGAATCTATATATAAAGAAGTCAAAGTTCTGGTTACGGTTTAGTCCATCCTGCCTCTTCTACACAAGGATGAAGAGCTGTGCTCTATAGATCTCCAGGATGCGTACTATCACATCAAAATAGAGAGGCACTCCAGGAAAACACCTGCACTTTTGGTTGGGGGCCAATCACTACCAGTTCAGAGTACTGCCCTTTGGGATCACCACAGCCCCCAGATGTTCACCAAATGTATGAAGTCATAGCAGCTCATGTGAGGCTCAAAGGATTCCAAATGTTTCCCTATCCTGATGATTGGCTCTTGACCGCCCCAACAAGGCATCAACTTTTACAAGCCAGGGATTACATCCTTCAGATCTCCAGTTCCCTAGGCATCACAATAAATCGCGCAAAATCTAAGCTGATTGCTGTGCAAGACCTAGAATTCATAGGAACTCAAATGACTACAATGAATCAAGTGGCCTCACTACCTCTTCACCAAATCGCATCTCTGAGAAGTCAGGTGTGGGACTTACTATCCTGTCTGTCCCCACCAGCAAAACTAGTGTTACAATCTCTTGGATCAATGTCAGCTTCTATTATTCTAGTTCGTCTAGTAAGATTCTTCATGCAAATTTTCCAATGGACCTTGGCAGTGCAATGGTCTATTCTTTACTATACTCTATCTGTCCTCATCAGACTCACTCTAACTTGCAAACATCATATTTGATAGTGAATACAGGCAGACGATCTATTTTTGGGCAAGCCGATCTGTCTCCACTCCCCCAATAGTCACAGTGATCACGGATGCCTCCCATTTGGGGTGGGGGGGGGCACTACAAGAGAAGGATGGTCCAAGGCACATGGTCCCCCCCCCCCCCGGAGACCAAGCTGCATATAAATGTCCTTGAGATGAGAGCAGTCCTTCTAATGTTTCTAATGTTGTAAGCCTTTCAGTACATGCTCCCTCTGGGGACTACTGCTATACATACTGACAACATGTCAGTAGTCTGGTACATCAACAAACAAGGAGGAACCCAGTCCTACCCATTGTGCAGAAAGGTCATAAGGGTCTAGGAATGGCCAATCTCTTCAGACCACTTTCTAATTTAAAAATAAATCAGTAGAAGCATGATATTCAGCCATTGAGGCCAGCCTTGCTGCAACCTATTTGCCCCTCCAGTCAACAATAAGTGCAGCAGGTACTTCACTCTGATCCACCCTCTCGGGGAGTCACTGAGGGATGCTCTGATTCATGATTGGCCCCAGGTCTCCTTTATGCCTACCCTCCTCTCCCATTGATACCCAAGTTTCTGCAGAAAGCAAGCAGGCTTAAGAGCTTAGTCATCCTCATTGCCCGCTTCTGGCCTTGGCAGGTACTGTTCCCCTTCCTATGGTCTCACCTGCAATATCCTCCATGGATGCTGGAACCCAATCAGGACTGCCAATCTCCACGCCGTCCAGTTGACCTCATGGTTTCTCCAATTCCAGTGATTGTATGATGGTCCAGGCTTGCTCCCCCTGTTCATGGCATCATTTTGACCTTTCAGAAGCCTTCCACTAAGAAACTCTACAAGAGCAAATGGAAGCAGTTCTCTATATGGGTCTCTATAGAGAACACTGATCCCTTTTCAGTGCCTGCTCCTGCCATCCTCCTTTTCCTCAGTACTCTTTTTAAAGAGGGGACTAGTTTATCTGCTATTAACCTTCAGCTAGCAGCAATATCCAATTTCCATGCTGGAAATGAATCCACTTCTTGGTCAACTTCCAGGCTATGTAAAGCATATATGAAGGGAATCTTCTTCCTTAGACCTCCCATAAAAGACCCCTCTTCTCCTTGAGCCCTCATGGTGGTCCTTGAGGGGTTAACTCAGAAAACCTCTCGAACCGGCAAACAATTGTGATATGAAATTTCTTTCTTTCAAAACTATCTTTCTGGTGGCTATCACTTCAGTAAGACAATTTCTGAACTCCAGGCTTTATCAGCTAGACCTCCTTACATTGTTTTCCATAAAGAGAGGGCTTCTCTATGCACTAACTCTGCCTTTATGCCTAAAGTGGCAATAGAAACCAATATTAATCAAGCCATTCAATTGCCAGACTTCTTTCCAAATTAACCCAGTAAAGGAGAATATATGCTACATCTTCTGGATGTTCATACACAACTGCATTTTCATCTTCACAGAACAAAACAGTACAGGAAACCTATTTGTATCCTTCTCACCTAACTTCCTAGGTCAAGCAGTTTCCAAAGTTACCCTGGCTAAATGGATTACTGACTACATTTCAATGATTTATTCCCAAAAAGGTTTGGAATTGATTTGCCCTCCCAGAGCCCATTCCATCAGATCTATGGCAACTTTATCTGCCTTTTCCTCTACAATGTCAATTGATGATATTTGTGCTGCAGCATCTTGGTCAAAGAATTATACCTTTGTTACCCATTACAAATTGGACATTGTCTCCAGAAACAGGGCTTCTTTTCACTCTGTGGTGCTCCGGCATATCCTTCCTTGACAGCCTCCCAAGAATCACTTAGCTGAGGACTCTGACCCATCAGTGAGGAAGAATGAAAAGGACATCAGATTTAAAAATGATATACTTACCACAACTTGGCACCTGTGTTGTCCATTTTCATTCTTTCTCCCCTTCTCTCCTAGTTATCCCCAGCCTTGTCATTCCTAGAACGATCTTCAGAAGACTTTGGAACACATACGTTTCAGGTTTGAGCTTCAGCCCCTCTTCTGTCTAGCCTGTCTCTATTATCTAGTGGGCAGTAAGGCAGCAAACTTAATCTGCGGAGTAGGAAGTGGTATAGAGCATTATGGGTAGAGAGAGGAGCTCAAGATTTGCATCAGAGTCTGAAAAATGAGTCCAAATTGGATCCGAAGGGCAGATCCATAACCCATTCGTGAGAAAGAATGAAAATGGACAACACAGATGCCAAGTTATGGTAAGTATATAACTTTTAATTTTCTCTGGAGTTAAAACTTCTGTCTGTCGGATCCAAGGGTTAGGTTCCAAAGGAGGGTCTAAATGCTTTGGACCCAAAGAGCTTGGATCTGAAATCTTTCAACTTCTATGGAATAAGGCATGTGTCTGTTGGATCTGAAGGCTTAGGATCCAGTGAAAAAGTAACAGCTAATCCTGTCAGATCCAAGGAGGACTTAGGATCAAAAGGAAGACCTAGGGGCTTTGGATTCAAAATCTTTCTAGATCTGATGTTGTCAGTTTTCATTCAATCCTCAGTTGATGGGTTTGGATCCAATCCCTCAGATTTGACTCGGCCATTGCTAAAGCTCGTGGCAACCAAAATCCCTCCAGCTTATCCCTCACCCATACTGCACCAACCCCAAGTACTTCAGATCTTGTTTGCTGCTTTCAGTGAAAGACGTGGTCTGCCAGTTACTCTTGAGCATTTTCAAAGATAAGTTAAAATTTTCTATTTTCCTTCAGCTTTAATAGCAATTTCTATCTCCCCTTACCTTTATGTTACTTTATGTATTTCTTAAATACTATTGTTAGTATTTTTCCTCTGGCCTGTTACCTGCCTTTTCCTACTTTAACAGTAGATTTTATCTATCATTGTTAGTAGTACTTCTTCTTCTCTTTCTTCTTTCTCCTTACCTGTCCTGTCTTCCAAAAAAAAAAAAAAGTTTAAATCTAGTAATAGAATTTTTTTCCCTTCTATCTATTATTTTTTCAAATATGGTAGAGGCATAAATTTCCATTATCGGATGCCCACATGTTATGTGTATAATGCTTAGGGCCTTGTAATTTGCAGGAGGACTGCTCAATATGCCATGGGTTCAACTACAGGGCTCTGGTCAAGAGCAAACATAAGTTGACTCTGAAAGGACACTCACCCTCTTCATTCAGGGAGCCTATATCTAGAGAACATTTTCCTAAATTAAAGTTAAAAAAGCCAAAATCAAGGTCAGTGAAGCCTTCTTCTTCTTCATCTTCAGAGTCTTCTAGACAAAGGTCAAAAGGAGATCCAAATTCACCATTGGATCTAAAAAAGCCTAAATTGTCTGATCTGACGTTCTTGAATCCAAAGAAACTAAATCTGACTGACCCCACTACCTCAGACCTGACTCAATCCTCATCAGATCCAGATGTAGCTAGTCCTTCTACTTCTATTGTAATGCCAAGGACCAGGTATCCACCTTCGGTGGATCCAGTTCCCTCTAGGATACCTTCCCCTTTTTTGGATAGACCCAGGTCTCCTTCAGTCTTGTCTACTAATTCTTCCAGCAGGCTGACAGAAAAAGATGTGGAAAGAGTGATGAGAAAAATTCTCTCATTACAGGATCAGATGGGTGTCCCTTCGCCTCCTACCACTCTGGGTTAGGAGGTCTTTTCCACTGCTACACCCCCAATACACGTTCCTCCTACTCTTTTAGTAGTCTCAGAAGCCCTGGATCATAGCTGTCTGGATCTGTCAGGTTTGGATCCTGAGGATTATCTAATCCTCTGATCCAAAGCATACACTGAGGGCTCAAGTGCCATCAGATCTGGACAGCTCTCAGAGTCAAAGTTTTTCTGTCAGATCCAAGGTGTTGCAGTCAATTCCTATTTTTTCAAAGCACCTCTATGTCTCAGAGAGTCAGCAATGGATTTCTCAGCTCAGCTTCCACCGTGGGGATTTTGCTCTCAGAGCAGGGGAGGGATGTGGTCCAAAAGCTTGCCTTTTCAAATCCCAGGTTTTCCCTTTGTCTGTGGCAATCTGTCTTTGAGGCTGTGAGGAGTGTTTTCTCTGCTTCCACAGAATGGACAGATCCATCCCCCTCAGATTGTAAATCTGCAACCCTGATGTCTCAGCGTTCAGAGTCTCACCAAGTGTTTCCACAAGGACAGCCAGTACTAAGACCCCAGGCTTCCGCACAGGAAATCTTGATTTCTTCTGATATCTCTGCAGAACATCCCATGGAGTAGATCCCTAAGAATGAGATGTGCAAGAGGAAACACCTGGACTCATCAGAGGAGTCTATCATAGAATATACAGATTTTAATGAAGGTGAAGGGTCCCCACAGTCACCTCCTGAAGATGTAGAGGTGGCTGGACGCCCAGCAACCCCTTGTTCAAGGAGTCCGGATTTGCACTTGATTCCCACCTTTCCTATAACTAGTCTAGTCCAGATACAGATTTGCTGTATCCAAGACTGTTTGTAAGCTTCTGAGCCCCCAAGCCTCTCTGTGTCAGAGGGAAGCCTTCTAGCTTGTCACTGGGAGTGGTAAGCACTAGGTAGCCTATTTATCACAAGAGGAGCAGTTTCTGGCCCAGAAATTGTAGTTTATTGGCTGTTTGGGCAATTTTTTCCATCTCCTTCAACTTTCTGGTCTAAAAGCATGTGTTTGCGCTTTTCCCACATTTCCTGTAACTAGTCTAGTCCAGATACAGACTTGCTGTATCCAGAACTTTATGTAAGCTTCTTAGCCCCCCCCCCAAGCCTTTCTGTGTTGGAGGGAAGCCTTCTAGTATATCAGTGGGAGTGGTAAGCACTAGGTAGCCTATCTACCACAAGAGGAGTGGTTCCTGGCTCAGAATTTGTAGTTTATTGGCCGTTTGGAAATTTTTTCATCTCTTTCAACTTTCTGGTTTTAAAGATTGTGTTGCGCATGTTTCCCAACTTTCCTGCAACTAGTCTAGTCCAGATTCTGATTTGCTGTATCCAGGACCATTTGTAAGCTTCTGAGAGGTGCCAAAGTCTGCTCTTCAATTTTTCCCTTCGATCTCCTCGTGCTCTCCTCTCCTGCACTTTTATTAGTCTAGCACTTTACCATACTAGACTTCTTGTAGCACACAAAAGTGCTACCAGCACTAAACGTTCTGCAAGGAAACAGCTCCAGTACTTATTATTAATGCCCACCCCCTCTAGGCATGTCTAAAGGTCAGCTTCCTGTGCTTTCTCCTGCTAACCTGGTGAACTTGGGCATCCTGAGGCAATGTAGCAACTGCCTCATGTACACCGACAACCCTTTCCACTTACCTCCCAACACTCAGGACTTGCAAGAAATGCACTTATATATCCAAATTGGAATCCACGCACTCTCCAGCCAAGACCAGAATAGCTGGTCAAGAGAAGAAGGTCAACACTTGCACCACACCACATGGAACACATAGCCCTCCAGAACACACACCAGCACTGTCTTCACATAAAAACACAAACCACACACCCACCTTCTCGGAGGCTGTCAGTAAAAATCTACCCAAACAGCAGAGACCTCCAAGGCAGAAACGCACTCGACTACCATAACACAACACTAATCATGAGACACATAACTCTTCTAAACAGTGTGCCACTCAACCAAAGTCCCTAAGGCAAAACAACATGGCCAGCACATTAGTCATAGGTGACTCGATAGTGAGGCACACTGATGTCTCACTCACTAGGTTAAATAAGGAGAAAGTAACAGTCAGCTGCCTGTCAGGTGCCAGGATCCACCATATAATGCACACACTCAGGTCCCTCGACAACAGGTACAAATATGACACTGTCATTGTACATGTGGGTGTGAATTACCTGAGACGTACCTCCCTGGACTACATGAAAAGAGACATGGAGGAGCTATCGGATTATGTAGCCCAGGTGGGTACGACCCTATCCCTGAGAAGCATCCTACCATCTCCCAGAATGATACACAGTAGAAGCAGAAAATGATTGATTTCAACAATTGGCTAAGTTTCTGGTGTCATTCTAAGGGGATCCAGTATCTGCCTGCCTGGGATGACATGATTGATAGACCTCAATGGTTTGCCAGAGATGGCCTGCATCTGTCACCCATGGGCTTCCGGATACTGGCCAAGGCTCCTGCCACCCATATAGTGCCTTTTTTAGGCGGTGTTCCAAAGACCAAATTACCACCATAACAGCTAAAATCAAATACTATCTGAGGATCATGCTGCTCAACGCTAGAAGTCTAAATCTCAAAATGCACTTGCTCAAAGCACTCCTTATAATGGAGAACATTGGCATTTGTGCTGAAACAGAGACCTGGATCAAGGCAGCAGAAAGCACCCCTGCACTACCAGGCTATAACTCATTCCACACCTTTCGGCTCCAGAACTCGAACTGAAGCTCCAAAGGTGGTGGTGTTTCCATATTCATAAAGGATGCTCACACCTCCAGACTGGTAGCCCAACAAAATGGATCAAAGATACGTCAGGTGCAGCTAACATTGTGTAAGACAGCGATTCAGGTCATATCCTGTTATAGGTCCCCAACCATGTCCCAAGACACTCACTCCACATTCCTAAGCACCCTGGAGAATATTAGGGTCCTACCTAACACACTCATACTGGGAGACTTCAACTACCCCTCCATTAACTGGGAAAACTACTCATGTACCAATAAACTTGCCCAACGTTTCCTGGAATTCATTAATTCCAATGCCCTGGACCAGCTCGTTTTTGCCCCCACTAGAGGTAGCAACATCTTAGACCTGGTCATTACTAACATGGGCGACCATTGCTCTACACCAATAGTCAATTCCTCCCTGGTTAGATCCGACCACAAACTAATCACCTTGGAAATCCACCCCCCCCCACAAAGGTAACCACCGTGAACCCCCCCACACACACAAAGGTAACCACTATGAAAAACTTCTCCAAAGCTAACATTGGGCTCCTAAGAACAGAGGTGGCTAACTTCACGACACCCATATAAATGGAGAATATCTGCATGATCGCTGAAACATACACCAATGCACTGTACAAACACGTACACAAATGCATGGATGTCTCCATAACCAATAGAACCAAGACGCTCTCCTCCAAAAAAAGGAAGCCAATCTGGTGGTCCCCTGCCATAAACAAACTCTACAACAGAAGGAGGAAACTGATGCGGAATAAGGTGAAGTCCCAAGACTAGAAAAACTCCCTTATCAGCCTCAACAAAAAGTTGAGATCCCTCATCAAATCCTCTAAAGCTAGCAATGAAAATAGAATTGCAGCAGATAGTAAAGACAACCACAAGGCCTTCTATAGTTATGTAAAGAACCTCTACAGCAATACCATAGTTATGTAAAGAACCTCTACAGCAATATCCAGATTTGCTTTGAGTTACTGCACAATGGTACCTCCTATACCGAGCCAACAGATATTGCCAATTTACTGACCGACAGATTCAGTGCCAACTCCCCCCTAAAGGACTAATTACAATACCATTAGATTGCCAGGTACCCAGTACTACTGCTGCACATGTTAAAACAGCACTGTCCAAGGCCAAGAATACAGCTTCTATGGGATCTGACAATATCTCTGGTTGTGTTCTACATGAACTACAGAGTGAACTGGCACCTCACCTGTGTGCCCTGTTCAATCACAGCCTCATCTCCGGCTTTGTCCTTACCGAATGGCACACTGCTATAGTCATTCCTCTCCACAAAGGAGGAGCGACTATAGACCCTGGGAACTATCGTCCCCATTAGCCAGACAAGTCTGATATGCAAAACTATGGAATGCATCATCATAGACATAATAAACAAGGATACAGGGACTCTCCAAACTCTGGATTCCACACAGTTTGGTTTTGTGAAGGGTAGATCATGCCTACTCAACTTGGTCGACTTCTATGAGTCAGTTACCAGACCTGTGGATGAAGGCAAGGTGGTTCATACAGCCTACTTTGATCTGGCCAAGGCCTTTGATACAATTCCCCACTCAGGAATCATAGAAAAACTCACTAAGGTATGCATCAACCCCTATATCACTTGGTGGGTTGCAGATTAGCTCACAGATAGAACCCACAGTGTGAAAGTAGCTGACTCCAAGTCAGACTGCTGACCAGTCATGAGTGGAGTCCCACAGGGAACAGTCCTGGGTCCTCTCCTGTTTGGTATTTACTTCTCAGAAGTCCAGTCCAACACGAAGGGACTCTGGCTGACCAAGTTCGCAGCCAATTGCAAGTTGGAAGCCATTATTAACTCCTCAAGTGATGTTGACAGCCTACAGAAAGGCCTCACTGAGACCAATGGCTGGTGTCAGAACCATGGCCTTAAGCTCAATGCCAAAAAATGTTTTGTCATCCCCTTTGGGAAAAACCTAGTTCCCATAAACTACCACATTGATGGTAGTCCACTGAATACAGAAGGTGTTATAAGAGATCTGGGAACACAGGTTGACAGCAACCTCTCTTTTGACCACCACACTGCTACTGTGGTAAGAAAGTCTTTCTATGTGGCACATCTCATTAGTAAGGGTTTTGCATCCAGGAAGAAAGAAGTCATTGTCTCCCTCTACTCTTCCCTCAATAGGCCAATCATTGAGTACAATGTCCCATTTGGCATGTACCTCACTAGACACCTGAAACAACTGGAGAGGCTGCAAAAGTACCTCACAAAGAGGATCCTAGGCCTTAAACACTTGTCCTATATGAACAGACGCAAAAAATTCAAACTATTCTTTGTCTCATATTGCCTACTTAGAGGCGATCTCTGCTTGACTTATAAAGCCATGTCTGACCCAGCTCTGTTAGAAATGCTACATCTAAAGAAATCCCAATCCCTCCACACCTCATGTTCCAGAGACCTTAACCTCATTACCACAATCAACAGAACATGCTGGTGGGACAAGTTCATAACCCAGAGCCTGCCCATGCTATGGAATAGACTTCCCATACATGTCAAACAGAGCACCTCACTGGCCCTCTTCAAGAGAAATCTTGATGCGTGGATGGGAAATAGAAAATTCACCCCGGGGATCACTCCAGTGGCTCTACTCGACAGAAATGTTTCCAGGGTAATCCTATGGGCTATTGTAAAGGCTCCAGAATTATTAGCCTAGTACACACCTATGAACCTATGAAGGCCTTCAGTACTGGCCCATCTACCTCTAAGGTGACTCCACCCACTGATAAGCTCAGTGAGTTGATCTCTCAGCAGGCATGGAAGAAACCTGACATCATTAAGCCTATACCTCAGAGACCAGATAAGATTAAGGCACCACCAGTAGGCAAGCAGTTTTGGGGGAAAAAGGTGCCCATTGATGCTATGGTTGTAGTGGTGGCCCCTAGAAAGCAACTTACCAAAAATGGTTCCACTGTCCATCGCCCCAGCAGGGAGTCTCGGGCGATGGACAGATTAGGGAAGCATGTTTATGCTTCAGCGACCTTCGCTTGAAGGTCACTGAATTATCTTGCAAATTTTATAAGACTTCAGAGGAATTTGATTAAGGACTTGTCAAATACACTTCCCAGGAGTCATTTCTGATGAAGTTCAATCATCTGTGGCTTCTCAGTTGGCTACCCAGCAATCTATTTCCAATTTTTCTGTGAGGTTGGTTTTGCATGTGGCCAAAGGGACTTCAAGGTCAACAAGAGGCATGCTTGAATGTGCTTATGTGATTTTGTGGAGCCCTTCAAGTCTTCATTCATCAGTGCTCCCTTTGACAGTATGTCTTTGTTTGACCTCAAGGTAAAGGACACACTGCCTGGGAGTGAAAAGGATAGAAAGACCCTGGGCTTACATTTTTTGACCCCCTCAAAGAACCTTTTCCAGGAATCAACAAGGCAGTTGAAAGATGTGGTTCAAGAAGTCTCAGGGTCCCTTTCTGAATTGCTTATCCAATCTCTCTTCCCAATCCTTTCTAACTTCCTCTGATTGATTTTTATAGTTATCATGCAATATTTTACTTGCTCTACTAATTATTCCTTTTTTAATAGCAGCTTCTGTTCCAGATTCTATTAAAAACTCTACCAGTGCTGATTAAGAAGTTATGTACTCACCATAACGTTCCATCTGAGTAGGTATCTTCATTTGTCTGCAACCTGTGGGATACGGATCCGATCTCGGATCTGAGCCGGCAACTTCTATCATAGCATAGATCCGAGCTCCTAGCTCCTCCCCTTTACCCATAATCCCCTGCCTACCCTAACTGACCTCAGATCAAGTTTGCCCCATAGCACAGCAGATAAAACTGTCCCAATGGGAACATATGCTAATAACACCAGAATGATCCTATTGGTCAGGGGGAAGGAGGGGAGGATGGTTGCAGACAAATAAAGATACCTACTCAGATGGAACGTTATGGTGAGTACATAACTTCTTAATCTGAAGTAGGAACTTCATTTGTCAGCAACCTGTGGGACAGAGTCCCTAGCTACCTAAATCTTGGGTGGCCTTCATGGAAGGATATTCCGGAGCACCGCAGAGCCAAAGGACGCCCTACCTCGGGAGACCACATCTATTTTATAGTGGCTGATAAGGGTGTGAGATGAAGCCCAAGTGGCTGCGGAACAAATGTCATCCAATGGAACCCTAGCTTGAAAGGCCGCAGAAGTGGCAACAGCCCTAGTAGAATGAGCATGGACTCCTTGAGGTGTAGGCCTTCCCGAGCTCTGATATGCCAAAAGAATACAACTCGAGATCCATCGAGAGAGTTTCTACTTTAGAAACTGACTTTCCGAAATTACTTTTGGCAAAGGAGATAAACAACTGATCGGATTGCCTATGATCAGCAGTTCTATGGATATAAAAACATAGTTGTCTGTGTACGTCTAAGGAATGTAGCTTGTACTCTCCTTTGTTATGAAAGTTGGGGAAAAACACTGGAAGATTGATAGATTGATTGATGTTCACTTCTGAAGATACCTTAGGTAGAAAGGATGGATTGATCCTGAGGTAAACCCTATCCGGGTGAAAGACCAGATATGGTGGTTTGACACAAAGAGCTTGCAATTCCGACACTCTTTTGGCTGAAGTTATGGCCACCAAAAAGGCTGTCTTCCCAGAGAGAAATTTGAGATCAACCGTGGGCGCCGGTTTGAATGGGGGACCAGTCAAGGCCTGCAAGACTAAGGATAAATCCCATGGAGGTACTACCTCTTTAACTGGAGGCCTAAGGAGGAAGGCACCCTTGAGGATGGTCTTACACGGTTTGGAAGTGATAAGAGGGCCAGACTCTTGCCCCACGTGATAGTATGAGATTGCTGCCAGTTGTACCTTGACTGTGGAAGAATTAGCCCCCTGGTGAAAGAGAGAGGTTAGAAAATCTAGAACCGACGATATAGGGGCTGTAAAAGGGTCAAAATGACGGTGTTCCACCCAAATGGTGAAGCGTTTCCACTTACTCCGATAAACCTTCCTGGTGGAAGGCTTGTGAGCTGCTACAAGAATGGCTTTGATCGGTGAAGAGATCCCGGGAGTTCTTATGAGGAGTGGAACTGGAGCAACCAAGCCGTCAGCTTGAGGTTGACCACGTTCGGAGTCGGAAGACCGAGAGGGTGAGAAATGAGATCCGGAATGGGATCCAGAATCCATGGTGGATACACTAGGTGAGACCATAGGTAAGGGAACCACGTCTGACGAGGCCAGAATGGGGCAATGAGGATCATCTTGCTCCCCAGCTGCCTGGCTTTCTGTAATAATTTCAACATCAGGGGAAGAGGAGGGTAAGCATAAAGCAGACCGGGAAGCCAAGCATGAACTAGAGAGTCTCTCGGGGACTCCCCCCGGAGGGGGGATCAGAGCGAAGTAATCATTGCATTTGGTGTTTGAAGGAGAGGCAAAAAGATCGCAACAAGGTTGTCCCCATTGGGCAAATACTTGCTCTGCAACTCGATGGTTGAGAGACCATTCGTAAGGAGTCAGGATAGTACGACTGAGCCTGTCCGCTAGAATGTTGGACCATACCGGAATGTGCGTTGCTATGAGAAAGCGGTTGGTGGAAATCGCCCATTCCCACACTCTCATGGCCTCGTGGCAAAGGGGGTAAGACCTGGATCCCCCTGTTTGTTGATGTACCAGACGACCGACATGTTATCCGTCTGTACCGCAATCGTCCCTACCGGAACAGAGTTGTGTAGTGCCTGCAACGTCAAAAGCACTGCCCTCATCTCTAGGACGTTGATATGCAAAGAGGTCTCTACGTCGTTCCATGTGCCCCCCCCCACCCCAGGCAAGAAGCGTCCATGGTCACTGTGTCGACTGGCGGAGGTAGTGAGAAGGGACGTCCCTTGTGGAGGTTGGGAGACTGGAGCCACCACAGGAGCGATCTTCTGCAAACCTTGCTTAAGGAAATGGGGTGATACAGGGGGTTGCGAGACAGGGACCATTGTACCTGGAGGGTCCCTGCAGAACCCTCATGTTCAACCGGGCCAATGGCAGCAGAGGGATTGCAGCCACCATAGATCCTAGGGCCCTCAGGATCAGTTCCGCCGAAGGAGTTTGCAGTCGAAGGATGGCCTGCACGTGCAACCTCAGGTTACGAAGCCGATCTGGAGTCAAGAACACAAGCATCTGTCTGGAATCCAGTCTCGCCCCTATAAAATCCAACACCTGTGTAGGGATGAGAGAGGATTTGGTCATGTTGATGGTTAATCCTAATAGTGGAGCCAGACTGAGGAAATAATCCCTGCATGAACAAAGTAGATGCCTTGTTGGGGCTGTGAGGAGCCAGTCGTCCAGGTATGGAAAGACCTGAATTCCCTGGAGTCTCAGGTGGGCTGCTATTATCGCTAGGATCTTGGTGAACACCCTGGGGGCTGAGGTGAGACCAAAGGGGAGGACCCTGAATTGAAAGTGACTGGCTCCCAGCCGGAAGCGGGGAAACCTCCTGGAGCGCCTGTCCACTAGAATGTGATAGTACGCATCCTTGAGGTCTATGGAGCACATCCAGTCGTCCTCCTGCAATAAGGGGAGGACGGATTGCAACGGGACCATTCGGAACTTTTCTTTGGGTACCGCCAGGTTTAGGAGAGAGAGGTTGAGGATGGACCTCAAGTCCCCCGTCTTTTTTGGCACCAGAAAGAACCTGGAGTAAAACCCTGATCCGACTTGATCTGGGGGGACGGGCTGGATGGCTCTTTTTTGCAGAAGCTGCTGAATTTCTGCAGCAGCCGCCTCCCTCTGACTGGGTGGAACGTCGGGAAGGCTTCTGATTCTGGGGTTTACTATAAAGGGGATTTGGTAACCTCTGGATATAATACGAAGCACCCAGTGATCTGTTGTTATGGACTCCCATTTTGCTAGGTGCCTCGAAAAACGCCCCCCCCCCGACTACCTCCGGAGTGGAGCAGTCAGGTAACCCCTCAGGGGTTCTGCGTGGGCCTCTCAGAGAACGGTTCTCTGGACCCAAAATTCCTGGGACCCCCTCTGCCCCTGGGGCGGCATCCTCCCTGTCCTCCTCTGCCACGAGAGGACTGGTTGTCCTGAGCAGACTGGAATTGATGCGATTTTCAGAACCACATCTTCTTCTGACCCTTTTGGTTCTTAGAAAAGGACCTCTGGGGCGCAGAGAAGCAGACTCCGACAGCAGACAAGGTCTTCCCGTCTTTCTCGCTCTGGAAAAGAGTGTTGCGAACGGTTTTGCTGAACAGTGCAGAACCATCAAAAGGGGCATTCGCGAATGACGCCTTAAAGGGTTCCGAGAAGTCACAGTGACAGAGCCAGGCCTGTCTCCTCATGACAAGCCCGACTCCGCCTGCTCTAGTGGCTCCCTCCGTAGCATGAGACAACAGCCGCATAGAGGTTTTAGAGATAGAGCGGAGGGTGGCCATTCGGGAGGAGTACAGATCCTTATCTCCCTCTGACATGGACCCTGGGGGGGAAGCAGCGTATTCCTTAATTAGATCCCGCTGCATCTGAATAACATGTGCCATGTAGTTCAAGGCCCTCATAGAGAAGGTTGCTGAACTAAAGGCCCGCTTCCCAAGATAGTCCATCGCGCTAGACTCCTTGCTCGGAGGATGAACCGTGGGGCTCTCCTGAGCCAACTCTTTCTTGGTGGCTGCAGCCACCAACATGGCATCCACAGGGGGACCTCTGTTCCAGTGTGATCTCTCTGCAGGGGGGCTCAAAATTTTGTCTGGGCACTTGGGGATCGGCTCTACGGTGTCCGGTTCCTTCCAAGCCCTAGAGGATATGAGATCCACCAGGGGGTCGGGTGGAGGGGACACCCAAGAGGTAGATGATCCTGCCTCAAACGCCTCAAGGAATATGGACTCATCAGAGGAAGCCTTGGGGGCAGACCACCCACCCCTGATTTTGAGCATTTCCATGATGTCTCCAAAGGAGACATCCTCAGGGGGTGACCTAGGGGAGCCTTCTCCTTCATCCAAGTCCGTATCTTCGGTGAGACTCTCAGGGGAGTCTATGTGCCTCCTTTTACACTTTGCCTTGTGAGGAATCCCTTCGGGGGGCTGTCCGAGGAGTCCTCACGGGCTGTATCCTGTTCCACTGGAACTCCTAAAGGTGCTGAGGCAGGCTGCCCCGAGGGCCGGATGAGGGGAGCCAGGACCAGATGAGAAGGAGTGCGGGAGGGAGCCGAAGCCAGGACCGGAGGCCTGGAAGCACTCGACAGTGCCCTCTCCACCGCAGCGAAAGCCAAGGGGGAGCCGCTCTCTGACGGATCGGAGATCCGACTCCCACTCGGATCCAAAGCGGGGATCGGACCCGGCGCCGAGAACGTCGGATCTGAAGGACCAGTGTGCTCCGACCGGGATGGAGCCGAAAGCACACCGAATCCCTCGGATCCGAAGCACGGCCCACGGCTCCGAGAGGTCAGATCCGACAAATTCGAGGGAGCCGTCGGAGCCGACGTGCCCAGCATGGTCGGCTCCGACCTACCCCCAGATCCAACGTGGCTCGGCTCAGAGCGCTACGAACCCGGAATGCGGGTCGGAGAAGGAGCTATAGGAGCGAAAAAAGGGGTCGAGCTCCCCCCCGGAGGGAGGGAGGCAAGAGCACTCCCATCTGCATCTGGGCCTGGATGAATCTCCTCATCATCCGGTCCATGTCCGCATCAGACATTCTAAAAGTGGACCTCGAAGAGGCCACCGAGGCAGACCTGGAGTGTCACCTCGATGACCTCGATGGGGACCGGATCACCTCCTCCTCGGGTCCTGGGGAGAAACAAGGGGATCGGAGCCGAGGAGGAGGAGATCGAGAAGACTTGGACGGAGAAGCCCTCTTGGCGGGCGGGTCCGATGAGGAGTCCTCAGTCCGCCGCTTAAGGTGCTTCTCCCGCCGCTTCTCTTTCCTGGCCTCCCTATCCTCCGGAGCTGAAGCAGGAGGTTGAGTCCCGGTCAGAGGAAGGGAGGCAGGAGTGACCGCTACCAGGGGGGGTAGCAGGCACTGAAGTACCGGAGGCCGAAGCAGAGTCTGGGGGTAGAAGGCCCGCCAGAACTAGCTTCGACCTTCGATCCTTGAGTGCCCTGGCATTAAATGCCATGCAAATCGTGCAACCCAAAGAGAGGTGTTCAACCCCAAGGCACCTAACGCACCGAGTGTGGCCATCAGCCGGTGAAAGCTTGTGACCACACTCGGTGCATTTCGAAAAAATGGCTTTAGGGGCCTCCGACATTACTGTAGTAAAGCACATTCACTAGGCCCCTAACACTCAGTCACATACACACACTACGACCAGCAGGGGAGGGAGAAATATTACAAATTAAAATAAATTTAAGCTGAAAGCTAAAATAAAAAGACTAGTGTAAAGGGTAAACCTACCACACATACACAATCAGTCACTCAGAAAGAAGAAATAAAAACTTTTTTCTCACAAAAACGCTAAGAGCTCTGAACCTAGCTGTTGCTTGAAGAGCGGCAAACTAGATCTACGGTCAGTTAGGGTAGGCATGGGGATTATGGGTAAAGGGGAGGAGCTTGGAGCTCAGATCAATGCTATGATAGAAGTTGCCGGCTCGGATCCGAGATCGGATCCATATCCCACAGGTTGCTGACAAATGAAGTTCCTACTTCAGATCTGTTGTTTGACTCCCCTATTTCTTTCTCTTTGCCTATACTCTGATATCAGTCCCAGATAGGCAAGGCAATCTAACATACAGTCCAAATAATTTCTTGGCGTATTCCAATTCTATCATCATTCCCCCTCTAGTTATTTTTTCCCAATATCTTGGTTCCTTTGTCAGTTTTCTCCAATACATGTCGGCTCCCTCTTGCCAACTGTCTGTATCCCTAACTGCAGTCATTCATTTCAGCAGAATCTCCTTTCTCCATTCCCATGTTAGTTTAATTCTTATAATACTTTCTGCTACTTTATGGATATAATATTGTGCATGATTACTGTTATTCTCCTTAAAGG
Source organism: Protopterus annectens (assembly GCF_019279795.1). NCBI lineage: Eukaryota > Metazoa > Chordata > Ceratodontiformes > Protopteridae > Protopterus > Protopterus annectens. The sequence continues at coordinate 638,307,929 of NC_056739.1, read as the reverse complement.
CCTGCATCCAAAATCCCAGTCTCTCCTTGTTTCTTAAGCTTCCCCAGTGTTTCATCATCATCCCTTTCCACTTTGAACTATAGTTTTCTGCATGTGTAGCTCTGAAATACCCCTTCAAATTGGGTAATCCCAGTTTGCCTTGTTCTACTGGAAGAATCAGCTTATCCCACTTGACTCTTGCTGTCCTCCCCTCCCAGATAAAGTCCATCAGCTCTTTATTAATTGCTAACCACAACTTCTCCTTTGGTTGATAAAAATATGTCTGACCTGCATATAAGACTAAAGGGACTAAAAACATTTTAACTGCTTGTATCTTACTGTCCATATCCATACAAAATACTTCCATTTTCTCAGTTTTTATATTATATTTTGTTTAGTCTCTTCCCACGTTGTCCTTAGCTGCCACACTAGAATCATTTTTTTTAATCCATACTCCTAAATATTTCATTTTATTATGTCCCCATAAATATGGGTATTCCTGAACCAGTTCATGTCTGGGTACATAATTTACCTCTATTGCCTTTGTTTTAGTTTTATTAATTTTGTATCCTGAAAATATCTGAAACTGTCTCAAATTGTTCCACAACACTGTAATGTCCTTTTCTGGTTTTGTCAGGTACAAAATAAAACCATCTGCAAATAAAGCCAACTTTTCTTGACTACCATACCAATTATATCCTTGAATTTCTGAATCCCTTATTTTATTTGCCAGTGGTTCTAAATATAATGCAAATAATAAAGGGGAAAGAGGACACCACTGCCTGGTTCCGCTGCTCAAGCAGATATTATCATAGGGGACCCCACTTACAATTTTCACCTACAATCCCTGATATATTCTCCTAATCAAACTTATATTTTTTCTGGAAATGCAAATGCTTCCATTGTCCTGCTCATAACGTCCCAGCTTACTCTGTCAAATGCTTTCTCTTCATCAAGACACACCAACAACAACTGTATTTTCTCACATTCTGCTTCCCTCTGGATCATCAATGTTTTGTTAATCTTGTCAAATGTTTGCCTCCCCTCCAAGAAAACCACAGTGATCCATATCTATCAGTTTTGGTATTACGTTTGCCATTCTTTTAGCCATTACAGACATGAACACTTTATAATCATGGTTTAGTATTGAGATGGGCCTTTATGAAGCTGGATCTGATGGATCTTTACCCTTTTTAGATATTACAGCTACCACTGCTTTCCTTCCAGGATGGTGGTACTTCTCCTCTTAAGATACTATTAAACAAAAACTTCCAGATCTTTATCAATTTTTTCCCTCCTAGCTTTCAAACTTCCACAAGAATACCATCTATTCCTGGGGACTTTCCTGTAGATTGGTTATACATCACAACTTCTATCTCATCTTGTCCTATCCTGTTAGTAATTGAGCCTCATATACCTGATTTTTATATTTCTCTGCTTTATAGAGACTCTCATAGAATTTCTGAAATATTTCTAATACATCTACAGGATCTCTTTTTACCTTCTTTATTATAGGCTCCCTAAGTTTGGCGACAGCTCGTTCTACTTTCTGTTGTCCGAGTCGTGCTAAAAGTTTTTGTGCTCTACTGTTATTATCAAAAAATAGTTGCTTAACAGCAATCCTTCTAAGCTCTTGAATATTATCGAGGTAATCCCTTAGTTTCTGCCTAGCATTCTATAGTTGATCCTCTTCTTGTTCTGTGAGATTCCCCCATTCTGCAATACTTTAACATTTCTCAGTTCCTCTATGGGAGGATACATGTATGTCTCCCAAATATGCAACAGAATCTAGAAGATTTAGGATTTTTGCCTGGAAATGTTTACATAGATATTTTATACCCCAAGTAGACTCCAGAGGATTTTTCCTCAGGCAGACAGTAAATGTTTGAGGTGTAAAGGGGAAGAAAGAGGTAACTGGGAACATATTTTCTGGGAGTGCAGTGAGTAGGCAGAATTCCCTGAGAGATGCACTGTTGGAGATAATGGGTGGGCAGATTGTTCTGATGAAGGAGATGATTTTTCTGAGCTATGATACAGAATTGGAATTGCCTAGACAGGGTAAGGCCTTGCTGTGTCTAGTAATGGTGACTGCACAAAAAGCAATTAGAAAATGGAAATCAAAATCTAAACCAACTATACTGGAAGTAGTGAATAGCATTGATAAAAATACTAGAATTGAGATATTTAGAAAAGGGTAGGAGCACACTACATAGGAAAAAATGGGAATCATGGGAACATTGCATACAAGGGAGGGATGAGGTCTAAAATACATCAGGACTTAAATGAGCTATGTAATATGTGAGTGAGAAAGACTGGATAAATTATAAGTGATGTATAATGTTTGCAACTGGAAGTGTGTCAGTATGCTTTGAGATGTAAAATGCTTGCAACTAGGAATGTGTCAGTGTGGTCTGTTATTTATATAAATGTAAGACTGCCTATGCAATAAGTGATGGTTCAATAAAGATGTTTCTTCTTTAAAAAAAGGCAGGAATTGAATAATTGATGTAAGACTGCTAAGGTTATATGATATGTTATATATAATATATGAAGTATATTGTTTGTCATGTTGATATAGTTTGATTACTTTTAAATAAATATAAATTTGCCTATGTTATAAGTGATAATTCAACAAAGGTGTTTGAAAACAGGTTTGAAACACCAAACAGGTAGTAAACAGAACATATACCTCTGGGATCCTACCTGTGTCCCTGCTGGACAGATGAAACAGGTGCTGACTTTGAGGGAACATGGGCAAAAGTCTTGGCTAGGCTTATAAGGGCCTCTGGGCCAATAGCCTAGTATGATCATATGATCTATGAACCTATGAAGAAAAAAAAAAGTCTCAGAGTCCATTCCAGGACACATGTGGAGGAGATTCCCCCAGAGTCGGAGAAGGGAACTCTAATGGATTACAATACCCATGTGGCAGAGGTGGCTCGCAAAACCTGGGTTCCAGAATCCTTCTCTGACAGACACTACCAGTGCTCCTGAAAGGAGGCCAAATTGCCCACTCTGGAGGCAGTTGGGGGAAGTTTATCCCTGCACTAGAGAGCCTGCTAGACTTAACAAAAGATACTTGGGTGCAGAGGATTATTTCCAGTGGTTATACAATTCCCTTTTCCCTTCCTCCTCCAAACTTGAGAAAAATACCCAATGTTCCACCCACAGAGGGAACAAGCAGTAATTCAAAAGCTGTGAGAAAAAACAGCCATCCAAGAGTTCCCACCAGACTAGATAGAATCCGGAACTTACTCAAGGTTCTTTTTAGTGCCAAAGAAAATAGGGGACTGGAGACCAATTTTGGATCTCAGCATCTTAAACAAGTCAGTTTGACGAGCCAGTTCTTAAATGGTCACAGTTCAGTCCATTCTCCTATTTCTGGGCAAGGATGACTGGATGTGCTCAACAGACCTTCAGGATGTGTACTATCATATAAAGATGAACAGATTATCCAGAATGCATTTACCCTCCCAGCTGGGAGCCAGTCTCTATCAATTCAGAGTTCTGTCCTTTGGTCTCACCACAGCCCCAGGGTGTTTACCAAGTGCATGGCAGTAGTAGCAGCTCACCTGAGAATTCTGGGTGTTTCCATATCTAGATAATTGGTTCATTTCCGCTCTAACCATGCATCAATTGATAAGGGCAAGAGACCAGGTTCTCCAGACTTGCTCTCTTCTGGGGATAACTATAAACTATGAAAAGCCCCAACTAGAACCAATTGAGACTCTGGAATTCATAGGAACAATTGTCAACACAAAGTCAACCATAGCTTCACTACTGCCCTCAAGAGTTCAGATCATAAGATCACAGGTCAAAAAGATAATTTGCAGTACCAAGATTTCAGCCAGCCTGGTTCAAGTTCTGGGATCAATGGTAGCGGCAATAACTTTAGTACCTTTGGCCAGATTTTACATGAAAATACTTCAGTGGATGCTAGCCACACAATGGTCAATACTTTACCAACCCATGTTTTATCAGATACAAATCAGCCAGACATCTAAGAGAGATTTTAGGTGATGGATTCGATCAGATCAAGTTGTACAAGGCCATCCACTTACTCCCCCTCAGCCCAAGGCCATAGTGACCATGGATGTTTCCCAGCTAGGGTAGGGGAACATTTTCTCAGCAAAATAGTACAAGTCACTTGTTACCTCGAAGAAGCCAACTTGCACATTAGTGCACAAGAGATGAGAGCACTGGTTTTAGCACTGCAGGCCTTCAAGGATGCTCTCCATTTGGGGACAACTGCAATTCAAATGGACAATATTTCAGTAGTTTGGTACATAAATAAGGAGGGATCAGATCCTACCCCTTGTGTCGAGAAGCTCTCAGAGTGTGACAATGGATGATCTCATCTAACTGCTTTTTCATAGCAATGCACATTCTGTGAAAATCCAGTGTGATGGCAGTCAAACGGAGCAGGTATATTCTTCTACCTCATAAATGGTCCCTCAACAAGAATGTCATGGAATTGATTTTCCATCAGTGGGACCAAGCTTTGCTGTGATCTATTTGTTTCCCCCCTAAACAACAAATGCAGCAGCCATTTTGTCCTAATTCCTCTACAGGGGATATCCCCAAGGGATACTCTACTTCATGACTGGCCCTCTCGTCTACTCTATGCTTATCCACCCATTTTTCTAATTCCAAAATCCCTACAGAAAGCTGCCATGCTGAAGAGCAAAGTCATCCTCATTGCATGCACCCTTCTGGCCTTGACAGATTTGGTTCCCCTACCTTTGGCCTCACTTCCTTCACCAACCTTGGATTCTAGATATGACTCCAGACCTCCTGTCTCACCCGGCAGGCAAGATTCATCCAGATATAACCAAAGTCAGGCTGACTGCCTGGCTTCTTCATTCTCATTAATAGCCAGACAACCTATGCTGTCTTCAACTGTGAATCAAATACTTTTATCTTCTCATAAACCTTCTATCAGAAGACACTATTACAACAAATGGAAGAAGTTTGTTTACTGGTCTTGGAAGAAGTTTGTTTACTGGTCTCAACAAATAATATTGAACCTTTTCCAGCCCCGATACATAGCATCCCTGAATTTTTGACACATCTTCTTAAATAAGGAGCTAGTGAGTCTACTATTAAAATTCAGTTAGCAGTGATATCAAATTATTACACTGGTTTTGATAGTTCTTCTGTCGCATCTCATAAATTGAGCAAAGTCTTTTTGAAAGGCACTCTTCTTCTGAGACCCCCTTTTAAAGAACCTACTCCACCATGGGAACTGAATCTGGTTCTGCAGTCTCATACTCAGTCCCCCTTTGAGCCAGCAGCTACATGTGACCTTAAATACCTTTCTTGGAAGACAATTTTTTTGGTAGCTATGACCTTTACCAGACAAATTTCGGAGATCCAAGTCTTGTCCTCTAAACCACCATACTTTTTATTTTTCACATGAATAGGGTTATATTACGAACTAATGCATCCTTTCTTCCAAAGGTGGTGTCAGAATCTAATATCAATCAATTAATTTACCAGTATTCTTTCCTAAATTTGCTAACAAAGCTAAATACATGTTGCATTTATTAGATGTCCATAATTACAATTACATTTTTACCTTCACAGAACAAAAGGCATCAGAAAAACTGACCAACTGCATTTTTCATTCGCATAAGTAAAATTGGGGAAACAGTTGCCAAAGTTACATTATCTAAGAGGCTGACTGTATTTCATTTGTTTATAACAAATTGGGCATTACTCTACCAAAACCATTACGAGCCCATTCAGCTATTTCCATGGCCAACTCGTCAGTATTTCAATCCACAATGTACATGGATGATATACGCACAGCAGCAACCTGGGCTACTCCCCATACTTTTACTACTCATTACAAATTTCAACTGGTCTCCAGAGGTAAAGCATCAATTAGTTTACTGATGCTGAGAAATATCCTTTGTTGAGTCCACCCTGGAATTTAGGTGGCTGGGGACTCTGTCCCATCAGGTGAGAATAGAATGAAAATTGACAACATCAGATAAAGAAGTTATGTACTCACCACTAAGTTCCATCTGTGTTGTACATTTTCATTCTTCCTCAACTCCTCACCCACCAACCCCTATCCTGTGTAAACTTCTGGAAGAATGAGTAGTTACAGGACAAGACTGCTCTTTATATTGAGCTCCAAATGTAGTCTTTTTCCTAACTGACTGCAAATATTTCCTTTCTACTAAGGTCAGCAAACAAGAACTGAGGTACTTGGGTTGGTGCATTATGAGTCAGGGAGAAGCTTGAGAGCTTTTGGTTGCCACAAACTTTAGCAACAACTGAGTTGGATCCAAGGGATCAGATCTAAACCCTTCAGTTGAGGAAAATGCACAACACAGATGGACCTTTATAGTGAGTACATAATTTCTTTTTTTCTTTGGAGTTACTACTTCTATCTGTCGGATCCGAAGGCTTAGGATGCAAAATATTTCAATTTCTATGCAATAAGACTTGACTCTGTCAGATCCAAAGGCTTAATATCCAGTGAAGAAGTAACAGGCAAACCTGTCAGATCCAAGGAGGACTTAGGATCCGAAGGAAGCCCTAGGGGCTTTGGATTCAAAATCTTTCTAGATCTGATGTTGTCCATTTCATTATACATCACGAATGGGTCTTCGGATCCATCCACGGATCCAACTTGGCCATTTCTTCCAGACATACAATCCGAGCTTCAAACTTCTTCCTCTCCCATGATGCCTCACTTGTCTTCAAACACTCAGATCTCATTTGCCACAATCCAGCACAGATGCAATTGCGAGCCTCTCCTTAGATAAGTAGTATTTTTCTGCCTTGCTATTGTAAATTCTTGTAACCTCTTTCTTCCTAATTCTTCTAGTCTTAGCGTACCTTTAGATTTTAACCTTCCCTCCTGTTAGTTTTCTAATCCCTACAGTTTTCACTGGCATTAGGGCCGTTCCTGCCTTCTGTTTCTCTCGTTCTTTCTAGTTCTCTTTACCTTTCAAAAAAAAAAAAAAAAGCTTACCCTGTATTTTTAGTGGTAGTTATAGTTGGTAGTTGGGTGTGAGTAGTGCTTGGCTTAGTGCATTTCTATCAGCATGTCTGACATGCCAGACAAATTCTCTGGCTTTACGAGGTGTGGCTTTTATGGGCATAAGCTTCCCCAATTGGACGCCCACAAGAGGTGTGTTTATTGCTTGGGTCCAGGGCACTTGGAGATGCCGTGCGACATCTGCTTGGCCTACAATCCCTTATTCCTTGACTGATAGGAGGAATAAGCTTATTTTGAGAGGGCTTCTTCCTTCCTCTGGAGCCCAGACCCCTGTTCAAAACAAATGTGCCCCCCCTGCTTCCTAGGGGACATTGTCTTCTGCTCCAGAAAAATGCAGGAAGCTCTCTGAGCCATCAACATTGGATCCCTCCTGCCCTTGCTCCTCTCCTGATCTGAGAGGCCACTCAGATCTGAGGGAGTTGGCACCAGCCAAACCTTCCAATCTGCCGGATCCCCAGACCTCAGGTCTGAGTTGGAGCCAGTGGATATCATCTGAATCCACAGCTCACCATCTCTAGAGTGGACTCTGGGTCACACACGACTGGATCAGAGATCTCTGTGCCATACCCTGCACCTGAGCAAGTCCACCTCACCAGCTAAGACTGCCCGGCCCAGCAAGTTACCGGTTCGGTCAACTCATTTCTCTTTTTCTTCTCTATCCTCTCGGCTGTCCCACTCTGATATGGATCGGATGAGAAGGAGTTTCCTCAAAGCCAGGACCCAGCTGAAGATTTTGCCTTCTCCGACCCATGCTGAATCCCTGAGAACTCTGACCCTAATATTACAGCCTCCTTCTCCGATCTAATCCTCAGCTTCAGAGCTGCAGACCCTAGTACTCCCAAGTGGAGTATCATCAGATCGCAGGTTATCACTTTCCACAGCTCTGACAGTGTCCCAGTCTGGCTTGGCCCTGATTCTGTCAGAGCATAGTGAGTCCGAGATCAGAGGTGTCAGCACTGAGTCCTCGGGGCTGATGTCAGTTCTGACCCATATGGAGCCATCCCTTCACCTAGAGTTCTAGGCCTTCAACAACTCAGGGCCGGTGCCTTCTCCTGAAGTTGGATCTGGGATGACCTCATCTTTTTCTCCCTTAGTGGCTTGGCCTCTGGGGTGTGGGGCAGGTTCTACCAGCATCCTTGGCATTCCAGGTGGCAGAGAAGGCTTTCTCTATACCATGAGACATGGTCCCTCTTCCGACAGGCCCCACCCAATCCACTGTGGATCAAAGCTTTGCTTTCATTCATCCGATCCATGATCAATCCCGCCTGGACATCCTCCAGCCTGCCCCTCAGAAGGGAGTTCCCCTATCTTCTGAGTCTTCCCCAAGTACCCTGCAGAGGAGGTGTCTCAGAAGTGTCAGTGTAAGAGGGAGCACCTAGACACCCCTTTGGAGTCTCTGACAGAGGACACTGACTTTGATGAAGGGGAAGGGTCCCTCAATCTCCACCTGATGGCATCTCCTTTGGAGATATTTTAGAAATCCTGAAACAAAAAGGTGGATGGTCTTCTCAACCCCCTTCCTCAGAGGAGTCAGTGTTTCTGGGGGCATTTGAGATGAGACCATCTACATCCTAGGTGCCCCCCCCACCAGATCAGCTTATTCACCTCATTGCCCACAGGACTTGGAAGGAGCTTGACACCATGGAACCAATCCAAAAGTGTGAGCAAAGGTGTCCTGGTTGATGCCACTGTGGTATCGGCAGCCCCCAAAAAAGAGCTCGCTAAACAGAGTTCTACTGTTCATCCCCTGAACAAGGAATCTCAGGCTTGGACAGACATGAGAAGTGGGTGTATGCCTCAGACACCCTTTTGCTGAGAGCAATGAATTACCTGGCACATTTTACACATCTCCAGAGAGATCTGGTTAAGGAAATCTGCACTTTTTTGATGCAGTCACTGTTGGAGGAAGACTTCAAAAAGGTTTCCACCCAGCTGACCACTATGGCTTCTATTGCTGACTCCTCAATGAGGCTAATCTCCCACCCAGGGGAGGGAACCACATGAGCAACTGGTTCAGGCATAGTCCTCATGAGACATGCATGGATGAGACTGTGTGGGTCTGCAGACCCTTTGTTTATTAACGTCCCCTTTGACGGCTCCTCCTTGTTTGGACCATCAGTTAAAGAGACTCTAACCTGCAGTGAACAGGAGGGCAAGACCTTATCTGCCATAGAGATCAAGTTTTCTTTCCCCCCAACAGACCTTATCCAGGAACCAATGGAGCAGGAAGAAGATGTGGTTCTGTAAATCCCAAGGCCCTTTTCCTGATTCACAAGACGAATCCTCTTCTAGAAGTAGAGGGAGAGGATTCAATGGCAGACACTGCCCCAAAGGGAGAGGAGGTCCACAAAACCAGGGCTTTAGGAAGCCCTTCTCAGACAGGCACCTTCAGCCCTCCTGAAGCGTTGCTTGGGTGTCCTCTGGAGGCAGTTGGGGGCAGACTATCCTTACACCCGAAGCTTGGACAGACATAACAAATGACATGTGGGTGTTAAACATAATTTTCAGAGGTTACTACATTCCCTTTTCCCTTCCTCCTCCTCCCAGTGCCAAGGAGCATCTTCCTGACACGCCACCCAGTCAGAGGGAGAGTGCCCTTCTAGAAGTACAAAAATTTCTAAACAAACGAGTCATTCAACCAGTCCCAGCTGAACAACTACACTTCATTTTGGTGCCAAAGAAGGGGAACCTTTGAGCCATTCTGGATCTGAGCAATCTGAATTTATTTGTGAAGAAGTCAAAGTTCCATATGGTTATGGTACAGTCTATTCTGCGGCTCCTGTGCAAAGGCGACTGGATGTGTCTCTAGATCTCCAGAATATGTACTATTACATTGAAACAGACAGGCACTCCAGGAGATGTCGACATTTCTGGTTGGGGGCCAATCATAACCATTTTGGAGCACTGCCCTTTGGCCTCACCACTGCTCCCCAGGTGTCCACCAAATGCATGGCAGTAGTTGCTGCTCACCTCCATCTGCAAAAATTCCAGGTGTTTCCCTAACTGGACGACTTGCTCCTAACAGCATCCACAAGGCATCAACTACTCCAGGCAATTCAGGTTATGTTGCACCTGTTCGGTTGTCTGGGAACTACAGTGAATATGGCAAAATCCAAAAATGACCCCAGTACAAGACGGAATTCATAGGGACACAATCACCCAAATTGCAGCCCTCCTCCTACAGAAAATAAGGTCTCTGATACAGTAGGTTCAATGTCTACTAGTCACTCCGTCTCCTCCAGCTCACCTGGTCCTCATGGCTGTAGGTTTCATGTTGGCTGACATTCTTCTAGTGCCCTTAGTCAGGTTTTTCATGCGAGTTCTCCAGTGGACCGTGGTGATACAATGGTCTATTCGGTGCCACCCACTATAAACCCCGATCAGGGTTACTCCGATTTCCAGGCGTCACCTAAAATGGTGGATGTTTACAGACAACCTTCATCTCAGCAGACCCTTTGTTTTTTCCCCCTCCTTCGGCCATGGTGACCATGGACGCCTCCCTGTTGGGGTGGGGGTGGGGCATTTTCATGTAAAGATGGTCCAAGGCACGTGGTTCTCCACAGAGACTAAACTGCACATAAACGTCCTAGAGATGAGGGCAGTTCTTCTCACAGTGCAAGCCTTTCAGGACTGCCTACCTCTGGGGATGATTGCAGCTTTGACAAGCAATATGTTGGTCGTATGGTGCATCAAAAAGCAGGGGGGAACCCATTCTTACCCGCTCTGCAGAGAGGTCATGAGGGTTTGGGAATGGGCTATCGCTTTGTCATTGCAACTCACATCTCAGGGGAATCCAACATTCTGGCAGACAGACTGAGTAGATCAGTATTAAGTCCTCATAAGTGGTCCCTGGACCAATCAGTAGCGAAGCAAATATTCAACCATTGGAGCCAACCTTGCTGTGACCTCTTTGCCTCTCCCCTAAACAACAAATGCAGCAAGTACTTTGCTCTGATCCCCCTGTGGGAGAGTCACCAAGGGATGCTCTGGTCCCCAGGTCTCCTTTATGCTTATCCTCTGATTCCCCTGATACCCAAAATTCTACAGAAATCCAGAAGGTTGAAGACCAATATAATCCTCATTGCCCCTCACTGGCCTCGTCAGGTATGGTTCCCCTTCCTGTGGTCTCACAGCAAATATCCTCCGTGGATACTGGATCCCAGACAGGATCTGATTTCCTATTCATCAGAATGGCAAATTCCCAGTCTCTGACCCCTCAAACTAACCGCTTGGTTCCTCCACTTCCAGTGATTTTGCTAAAGTCCAGGCTAGCTTCCCCAGTCTGCAAAATTATTCTTGCTTTTCAAAAGCCCTCCACCAAGAGAATATACAGTAGCAAGTGGAACAGGTTTTCCATCTGGGCCTCACAAAGGAACATTGCTTCCTTTTTGAGACGTTATGCTCCTGAGCTCGCCTTTCTAAAACAGAGCTAGTTTTTCTACCATAAAAGTGCAACTCGCGAATCACGAATGTCCATGTGCAGACTGGAGTTGGGTTTCCCTCTATCCTTTCCACTTCCAAACTATGTTGGGCCTTTCTAAAAGGGTTTTTTTCATTTTAGGCTCCGATTAAAGATCCTTCTCCACCTTGGGATCTTATATTGGTATGGCAAGGACTCACCCAAAACCCCCTTGAACCTGCTAGTTCTTGTGAAAAAGTAGCTGTCATGGAAGATGGCCTTTTCTGTGGTTATTATGTCAGCTAGAAGAGTGTCAGAATTACATACACTGTCTTCCCTACCACTGTACATAACCTTCTTCAAAGATAGAGTTTCTCTTAGGACGAATTCTTCATTCATACCAAAGATCACGTCAGAGATGAACATTAACAAGACCATCCACTTGCCCGTATTTTTCCTTAATTACTCCAATAAAGGTGAATATATGTTGCATTCCTTGGATGTTCACAGAAGTTGCATTTCTACTTACACAGAGTGTGACCTCACAGAAAGGAAACAGGTTGGGCCAGGCTGTGTCCAAGGTTACATTAGCAAAACGGATTGGATTATGGAGTGTATTTCTACAGTTTATTCTCAGCAAGGCAAGCAACTTCTCCATCCAGTTAAAGCACACTCTACCAGATCAATGTTCATTTCATCAGCTTTTTCTGCTAAAACTCCAATTGATGAAATCTGTGCCACAGCTCATATGTTTGTATCTCACTACAAGTTGGACATTATTTCCAGGAACAGAGCATCCTTTGGTTCCATGGTGCTCAGGCATATCCTTCCTTGAGGTCCTCCCAGAGTTTATTTAGCTGGGGACTCTGACCCATTTGTGATGCATAATGAAATGGACAACATCAGACTAGAAGTTATGTACTTACCATAACTTATCTGTGTTGTCCAATTTCATTATGCATCACATCCCACCCTCCTTTCCCCTTCCTTGTACAGCTGAGAGCAATCTACAGGATTACAGAACCCACTGGTTCTTACTTTGGGTTCCAGTAGGGCAGTTTCTCTGTATCTCTATTACCTTTGGGTAACCATCTTGAGGCATGGGTAGCAAACTTGATCTGAGGGTTTGAAGTGGAGTAAGGCATCATGGGAGAGGAAGGAGTTTTAGGCTTGGATCGTATGTCTGGAAAAAATGGCCGAGTTGGATCTGAGAATAGATCCAAAGACCCATTTGTGATGCATAATGAAATTAAACACGGATGCCAAGTTATGATAAGTACATAACTTCTAATCTGAAGTAGTTAACTTCATTTGTCAGCAACCTTTGGGAATCAGATCCGACCTCGGATCCAAGCCAGCAATCTTTCATAGCTTAGATCCGAGCTCCTAGCTCCTCCCCTTCACCCATAATCCCCTGCCAACCCTGACTGACCTCAGATCTAGTTTGCCGCGCTTCTTGTCAGCAGCTAGGTTTTTGAGATCCTGGTTTCGTAGGGTCTTGAGAGAGTTTTGTGAGAGTTTTTAAATTTTTTTATTATCCCCTTAAGTGTACGAGTGTGTTTTGTGGTCAGGTTTCCTTTTTTTTTTGGCTAAAACTACCCTAGTCTATACCTTTTTAGTTAAACTTACCCTCCCTCTCTCCCCTTCGCTGGTCATAGCTGTTGTGTGTTGTGTGTTTCGGGCCTAATGAGTGGGTTTTTCTTTAAGATGTCTGAGGCCCCAAAACCCATATTTTCCAAGTGCACCGAGTGTGGCCATAAGCTCTCCCCAGCGGATGGCCACACTCTGTGTGTGCGGTGCCTTGGGGTTGAACACCTTTCCTCTGGGTGTTCCATCTGCGCGGTGTTCAACCCCAGGGCACTGAAGGACAGGAGGTCGAAGCTGATCCTAGCGGGACTTTTGCCCCCGGATTCGGCTTCGGCCTCCGGTGCTTCTGTGGCCTCCTCCCCGCTTCGGCGGCGGCCACTCCTGCCTCTCTCCCTCCGTTCAGGACTCAAACTCCTGCTGCAGTTCTGGAGGAGAGGGAGGCCAGGAAAGAAAAAAGGAGGGAAAAGCACCACAAGCGGCAAGCCGAGGCCTCCGCTTTGCCCCCCCCCCGGCTAAGCGGTTTTCTCCCTCCAGGGCTTCCCGGTCTCCCCCTTCTCAGATCCGGTCTCCGTGCTTCTCACCGGGCCCTGAGGAGGAGGAGACCCGATCTCCGTCGAGGTCATCGAGGTGGCATTCCTGGCCAACCTCGGTGGCCTTGTCGAGATCGACTCGTAACCTTTCCGATGCAGATTTGGACCAGATGATGCAAAGGTTTCTCCAGGCCCAACTGCGTGGGTCAGCGCTGACAGTATCGGGTACTTCGGCGCCGACTCTTCCCTCGAGCCTGTCGGGTCCGTTTTTGTCGGATCCGGGCTCTTGGAACCGTGGGCTGAGCGTCGGATCTGAGGGAATCAGTGTGTCTTTGGCTCCGTCTAGGTCAAAGCACACTGGTCCATCGGCACCGACCCCGATTCGTCCATCACATCCGAGCGATGGTCTGCTCTTGTATCCCAGAGAGAGCGGCTCTCCTCGGCTTTCAATGTGGTGGAGAGGCACTGTCAAGTGCTTCCAGGCCCCCGGTCCTTGCTTTGCCTCCGCCCCGCACTCCCTCTCCGTTGAGTCCGGCTTCCATCACCTGGCCCCAGGGACAGCCTGCTTCGATGTCCCAGGTCGTTCCCTTGGAACAGGATGTGGCTGGTGAGACGTCCTCGGACAGCCCCCCGAGGACGTCCCTCTCAAGCGAAAGTGCAAGAGGAGGCATGTGGACTTCCCCGAGTCCTTGACTGATGACACAGATTTGGATTAAAGGGAAGGCTCCCCTAGGTCACCCCCCCGAGGATGTCTCCTTCAGAGACATCATGGAAATGCTCAAGATAAGAGGGGGGTGGTTCTGCCCCCAAGGCTTCCTCGGATGAATCCGTGTTCCTGGAGGCATTCAAAGCAGGCCCATCTACCTCTTGGGTGTCCCCTCCATCCGACCCCTTAGTGGACCATATTACTACTAGGGCGTGGAAGGAGCCGGACACTGTGGAGCCAGTCCCTAAATGCCAGGACAAGATCCTTAGTCCGCCATCCGAGAGGTCCCATTGGGGCAAGGGTCCCCCCATAGATGCCATGTTGGTGGCGGCGGCCACCAAGAGGGAATTAGCTCAGGAGAGTCCCTCAGTCCATCCACCAAGCATGGAGTCCCGTTTGATGGACCGTTTAGGGAAGCGGGCTTTTAGTTCAGTGACCTTCTCAGTGAGGTCTCTGAACTACATGGAACATGTTATTCGACTGCAGTGGGATCTTATCAAAGAGTACGCTGCGTCGCCCCCGGAGTCCATGTCGGTGGAGGGCAAACAGTTGTACTCCACTCGGATGGCCACTCTCAGGTCCATAGCTAACAGCTCTATGTGGCTGTTGTCCCACGCCACTGAGGGAGCTGCTAGAGTCAGCAGAGCAGGCCTCGTCATGCAATGTCAGGCCTGGCTCCGGCATTGCGATTTCGCGGAACCCTTCAAGGCGTCATTTGCGAATGCCCCTTTCTATGGTTCTGCTCTGTTTGGCAAGACCGTTCACGAGACTTTGGTCCAGAGCGAAAAGGACAGGAAGACATTGTCTGCCATCGGAGTCCGCTTCTCTGCTCCCCAGAGGTTCTTCTCCAAGAACCAAAAGGGACAGAAGAAGATGTGGTTCCAGAAGTCGCAACAATCCCAGTCCTCTCTGGATCCCCAGTCCTTCCGTGGCAGAGGAGGAAAGGGTGGACACCGCCCTAGAGGCAGAGGGGGCCCTAGGAATGGTGGGTCCAGAGAAGCTTTCTCTGACCGGCCCACCCAGTGACCCTGAGGGGTTGCCCGACTGCTCCTCTCTGGAGGCAGTCGGGGGATGTTTTTCGAGGCACCTGAGAGCTTGGGAGTCCATCACAACAGACCGCTGGGTGCTTCGCATCATCTGTCCAACACATCCCCCCAGACCAGTTCGGATCGGGTTACTACTCCAGGTTCTTTTTGGTGCCAAAAAAGACGGGGGACCTAAGGCCAATCCTCGATCTCTCCCTCCTGAACCTGTCAGTAACCAAAGAAAAGTTCCGGATGGTCACCCTTCAATCCATTCTCCCCCTGTTGCGGGAGAGCGACTGGATGTGCTTGACAGACCTCAAGGATGCATATTACCACATTTTGATGGACAAACGATCCAGGAGGTTTCTCCGCTTCCGGCTAGGAGCCAGTCATTATCAGTTCAGGGTCCTTGCCTTCGGACTCACCTCAGCCCCCAGGATGTTCACCAAGGTATTAGCAGTGATAGCGGCCCACCTGAGGCTCCAGGGAATGCAGGTGTTTCCATACCTAGACGACTGGCTCCTGACCGCCCCAACAAGGCATCTACTCTGCTCAGCCAGGAATTACCTTCTCCACCTTGCTCCCCGGCTGGGGATCACCATCAACACGGACAAATCCTTTCTCAACCCGACTCAGGTGATAGACTTTATCGGGGCCAGATTAGACCAACAACTTACTAGCCTTCTTAACCACCAAGCGACTTCACACCCTGAGGCTACATGTGCAGGCCATTTTACTAACGTCGGCTCTCCCGGCGGGATTGGTCCTGATGGCGCTGTGCTCCATGGTGGCTGCAATTACCCTGCTCCCCATGGCTCGCCTGAACATGAGGGTTTTGCAGTGGACTCTCCAAGTCCAATGGTCCTTCCGTCGATACCCTCTCAGTCACCCCATTCCCCTCAGCAAGGCTTGCAAAAGGGCTCTCGCATGGTGGTTACAATCACCGGACCTCCAAGTGGGACGCCCTTTCTCCATGGCCCCTCCACTCGCCACGGTGACCATGGATGCCTCTCGCCTCAGGTGGGGGGGGCATTATGTGGGCAGGACGGTCCAAGGCACGTGGAATGATACAGAGACCTCATTGCATATAAATGTTCTAGAGATGAGGGCAGTGCTGTTGTCATTGCAAGCACTTCAGAGCCTTCTTCCTACAGGAACAGTTGCAGTTCAGTCAAACAACATGTCGGTGGTCTGGTATATCAACAAACAGGGGGGAACCAGGTCCTACCCACTCTGTCGAGGAGCTATGAGAGTGTGGGAATGGGTGATCTCAACCAAATGCTTTCTTATTGCAACGCACATTCCGGGACGGTCCAACATCCTGGCAGACAGACTCAGTCGCACCATACTGTCTCCTTACGAGTGGTCTCTCAATCCCCACGTAGCGAAGCGGATATTTCCCGTATGGGGACAACCCTGTTGCGATCTCTTCGCCTCTCCTTCAAACACAAAATGCAACAACTACTTCACTCTAATTCCCCCCGCCGGGGAATTCCCGAGAGACGCTCCGGTGCATGCTTGGCCTCCCGGTCTACTCTATGCTTTCCCCCCTCTACCTCTGATGCTGAAGCTTCTTCAGAAAGCCAGTCAGTTGGGGAGCAAAATGATCCTCATTGCCCCATTCTGGCCTCGTCAAGCTTGGTTCCCTTACCTCTGGTCTCATCTGGTGAATCCGCCTTGGACTCTAGATCCCCTCCCGGATCTGATTTCCCACCCCCTAGGCCTCCCAGTCCCGAACCTGGACAATCTCAAGCTTACGGCTTGGTTGCTCCAGTTCCACTCGTAGCTAGGACTCTCGGTATCTCTTCCCCAGTTAAAGCTATCCTAGTAGCAGCACATGAGCCCTCTACTAGGAAAGTCTATAGGAGTACATGGATACGTTTCGCTATTTGGGCGGAGCGTCAGAACCTAGACCCTTTCACAGCTCCATTGCCCGCTGTTTTGGATTTCCTTTCAGGGCTTTTTCATCAGGGGGCTAGCTGTTCCACAGTCAAAGTTCAACTAGCAGCTATCTCTCATTACCACGTGGGACATGAACTGGGTCCACTGATCACCACGAAGTTATGTAAGACCTTCCTACTCAGACCTCCAATAAAGGAAGTAGTGCCTCCCTGGGATTTGACTTTAGTACTTCAAGCCTTGACAGCTCCCCCCTTTGAACCTGCAGCTTCAGCTGATCTCAAATATTTGTCTTGAAAACAGCCTTTCTTGTCGCTATTACTTCAGCTAGGAGGGTTTCTGAACTTCAAGCCCTATGTGTAAAACCTCCTTACTTGACCTTCCACAACGATAGGGTTTACCTCAGGACCAATCCCTCATTCCTTCCTAAGATTGCTTCAGAGGCAAATATTAACCAATCCATTAATCTGCCAGTTTTCTTTCCTGAATACCAGAACAAAGGAGAATACAAACTATATTCTTTAGATGTGCATAGACAGCTGTGTTTTTACATTCATAGAACGGCTGGTCATAGACAATCTGATCAGTTGTTCATCTCCTTTGCCAAATTTAACTTAGGTAAATCTGTGTCGAAGGTCACCTTGTCGAGGTGGATTTCAAAATGCATCCTTTTGGCTTACGAAAGTTCTGACAGGCCCGCACCTCAGGGAGTCCGTGCCCACTCTACACGGTCCATGTCTACTTCTGCTGCCTTTCGGTCTAGAGTACCCCTGGATGATATTTGCTCAGCAGCCACTTGGGCTTCACCTCATACCTTCATCAACCATTATAAATTATCCATATTATCTCTAGAGGGAGAGCATCCTTTGGCTCTGCAGTGCTCCGGAACATCCTTCCATGAAGGCCGCCCAAGGAACAGGTAGCTGGGAACTCTGTCCCAAAGGTTGCTGACAAATGAAGTTAGCTACTTCAGATTAAGAAGTTATGTACTCACCATAACGTTCCATCTGAGTAGGTAGACTTCATTTGTCTGAAACCGTCCCACCCTCCTTCCCCCTGACCTTCGGATGTTATTTGGCCAGACGTTTTTACTCTGCCCTTTAAGGAAGGTAGTTAATTTCCTTTTCCAGCCTTATTGGTTATGAGCAAACTTGATCTGAGGTCAGTCAGGGTTGGCAGGAGATTATGGGTGAAGGGGAGGAGCTAGGAGCTCGGATCTAAGCTATGAAAGATTGCCGGCTCGGATCCGAGGTCGGATCCGATTCCCAAAGGTTGCAGACAAATGAAGTCTACCTACTCAGATGGAACGTTATGGTGAGTACATAACTTCTTATTTTCTCTGGAGTTAAAACTTCTGTCTGTTGGATCCAAAGGTTTAGGATCAGGATCCAATGATAGGAGTAAAACCTGTTGGATCCAAGGAGGATTTAGGGTCCAGGGGAGACCTTAGAGATTTCGGCTCTGAGGTGGATGGATCCAAAATCTTTCTTTTTTTTTTTCCTTTTTTGCTCAGACGAAGTTGAAGCCGAAGAGTTTAAATACCTAGACCTTTTGAAGGGCCCTTGGATTTTACCTTTGAGGATAGAACTCCAGCGATGGTCTGAGAAAAGTAATTTGCAATAAACCTTTCAGTATTAATTTATTTCTTTTTTGTATAGGCTCTGAAGGCACATCAAAAATAACATTCCTGATCTAGATGCTCAGACCCAAAGCAGTGCACAGAGAAAGAGAGGGCATCTGAAAAAAACATTTTGTGCCCACGTTTTGAAACCCTTATTCAACATTGTTAAAGGAGAAAAATTTTTACAGAAAGGTTCTAAAATTATCAACCTAGTTATCCAAACAGCAATTACAAAAGTAATCAGTGTTAAGCAGAAGAAAGGGCTAGCAAAAACGTAAGGTAACAAAAGGACATTATTTTGAATGCCCTTATCAGGAGAGAAGTAACAAGGGTAGGAAAGAATTACCAACAGTTATAGTGAGAGTGTGTAAGAGGTAGTAAAAAGTTTAATGGTACACAAAAAGGCGATATTTTACTTGAGGGCTTCACCATTTTGTTTCGTGCAGAAGTGGGCATGTCGTGAGTTGAGTGACAACCCGGTCTGCATATGTAATTAGCCTTCAAGTAATCGCGCGTGAAATTTGCCTTGTCACTCTCAGCATCAGACTCTGAGACGGAATCAAAACTGTTTGTTTCAGACGGGCCATGTCAGGGACACTTTTTAAATGATAGAATCACACATGAGGAAAGTTGGTAAAAAAAAGAGTACATACATTTTCTGAAGTCA
The DNA here is from genome assembly GCF_019279795.1 of Protopterus annectens. NCBI lineage: Eukaryota > Metazoa > Chordata > Ceratodontiformes > Protopteridae > Protopterus > Protopterus annectens. The sequence continues at coordinate 638,288,501 of NC_056739.1, read as the reverse complement.
AAAGTATATAACTCTAAGGAATGTCATTATGTTGTGATAACACTATTTTTATTTTTCATGTCATTAAGTGGGGTGTAGTAGTTGCCTCTGTTTTCAGACTTGTATATTAGTGCAAACAAAAGCACTTGTTTTTATTTTGTGTCAATAAATAAACTTCTTTTAGGGTGTAATATGTGCTCATGTGAATGGGGGGGCTCATAACATGGGTAATGGTCCTTTTAATATGGTCGGCTAATAAGGTGTGTGGCTGTTGAATGCTTTAGTTCACATCTGCAGTCTTTACTGACTTAGCTTTCATGAAACATTTGAAAGGTGGAGTGTGACGCACACATTGGAGCAGTACTCGTTTTCCATAAAAATGGGCTGCAGAAGATCACTTGCTAATGTTGTTTTCAGTGGCCAATACATTGCTTACATTGTTTAAGGTATAGCTAAATAGATGAGAAAGTGGGAAGAGCTAGGGTGGAGGGTAAAGATAAAGCCACCTGGAGTGGTCTTTTTGGGTATTTTTGGGATGTTTAAAAAAAAATAGAGGACGAAGCATGTAGGGAAAACCCTGAGATTTTCTGCTGTACCCAAGAAGCTGAAGGAACAAACTATAAGTGCGCTTGTTTTCTTTTTTTGACATCCGATGATACATTCGGAAGGAATGCATATTCATGAATGACATATCACGGGGGTGGGTTTTGGACGGGGCTTGCTACTGCACATCTGATGAGGCCCTCAAGTAAAATATCTCCCACAAAAATAGGAACTAGAAATAGATTTACCTAAGAATAGTAATTAAAGGTAAAGTTATCAAGAAAAAATACTTATCTAAACAAGACAGCTCAAGAGCTGTAGTCAACCATGTCTAGTCACGAAAGCGGCAAATGAGATCTGAGGGATGTTAGGGGTGGTAGGAGCTTGAGAGTTTGTTGGTGGCCAAGAACTAGACTAATGGCAGAGTCAGATTCGAGTAACGGTTCCAAACACATATGTTGAGGAAGAATGAAAAGGGACAACATCAGAGCACATTCTTCATAAGTCCTATCATGAGTGGTATAAAAATATGTAATGCAATTGTGGTATTGTATGAGGAAGTTGTGAGTGTCAGAGAAGTATGTAAGAGTGGGACAGGATATGTACGAGGGTAGTGTGACAGCGGTGAGGTCTGCAGTGGGAGTGAAGGATGCGTTTAAGGTGGAGGTGGGATTACATCAAGGATCAGCTCTGAGCCCTTTCTTATTTGCAGTGGTGATGGACAGGTTGACAGACGAGATCAGACAGGAGTCCCCGTGGACTATGATGTTTGCAGACGACATTGTGATCTGTAGTGAGAGTAGGGAACAGGTGGGGGAGACCCTGGAGAGGTGGAGATCAGCTCTAGAGAGAAGAGGAATGAAGGTCAGCAGGACTAAGACAGAATATATTTGTGTGAATGAGAGGGAGGATAGAGGAATGGTGAGGATGCAGGGTGTAGAGGTGGCAAAGGTGGATGAGTTTAAGTACTTGGGATCAACAGTTCAGAGTAATGGTAAGTGTGGAAGAGATGTGAAGAAGAGAGTACAGGCAGGATGGAGTGGGTGGAGAAGAGTGTCAGGAGTGATTTGTGACAGATGAGTACCAGTAAGAGTGAAAGGGAAGGTCTACAAGAGGGTAGTGAGACCAGCTATGTTATATGGGTTGGAGACAGTGGCAGTGACAAAAAGGCAGGAGTCAGAGCTTGACGTGGCAGAGATGAAGATGTTAAGATTTGCACTGGGTGTGACGAGGATGGACAGGATTAGGAATAAGTATATTAGAGGGTCAGCCCAGGTTGGAAGGTTTGGAGACAAAGCCAGAGAGGCAAGATTATGTTGGTCTGGACATGTGCTGAGGAGGGATGCAGAGCATATTGGGAAAAAGATGCTAAGGATGAAGCTGCCAGGTAACAGGAAAAGAGGGAGGCCTAAGATAAGGATTATGGATATGGTGAGGGAGGACATGCAGGTGGTTGGTGTGACAGAGCAAGACGCAGAGGACAGGATGAAATGGAAACAGTTGATCTGCTGTGGCGACCCCTAATGGGAGCAGCCGAAAGAAGAAGAAGAAGAATTAACCTAGCATTTGGAAATTATTTTTTTTTTGTAACTGGTCTTCCCTCTTTATTAAAAGTGAATGAAACAAGAGTTATTCAGTCTTCCTTTTGTCTTTGGTTTTATGCAAGTAATATGTCAATTGTCTATGAACATCAAAGAAGTAGATTACTCATTTGGTCTGGTCTTGGGAGCTACAGAGGGACACTAGCAACTGAATGAATTTGGTCAATGACAAGTCTGCGACTACATTAGCCATAAAACAGAGACTGACATGCAGACTCTTCCTACCTTTGTGCAACAGTAAAAAGGGCTCTTTGCATATTAAGGCATGGAGCTCACATATTCTTCAGGCGGACATAACTACAAGTAATAGGGCTGGTTTCCATGTTAGGCATTTAAGGGGTACACTGGCAGATTGAAAAGGATGATGTTATTTTTACAGGATAAAGTTTAGTTTCATGTTGGAGTCAACTATTGTCTGGATGGTCTCAGAAATTAAACTTCTTTGAGAATTTTTTTTAACTTATAATATCAAGGTTGAGTGGGGCTTTTACAGAAAAATAGCTGATATACCTGGCAAATGAACTTTCATTGAGGCACATTATAGTTCTGTATTAAACAGCTCAGACAGATACTGCAAAACCATAGACACTTTTTTGCTGACTTGCGGTCTTGGTCCCTCCTTTGACACCATTGGGGAATCCCCCTCTCATTTAGCTAGGCATGACTTCTTTGTATTGTCCTCCTAGCTTCCCTTATGAGTTTTAGCATGTCCTCTAAGAAGCAGTGCTTAAAAAGGAAAAAAAAATCATTATCAGCCATACTGTCAGTCTGAAAGGCAAGTTGGTTCAAGAGGATTGTGACACCCATGCACTGCACCAGCAATCAAGGAACCTCGGTCCTCACCACTGACACTAGTGAGAGGGGACCATATAGGGAAAGGATAATAATACACAAACACACAGTAAAGTACAATTTCCCTTAAGAGCACACAGAGATCACAGTCAGTCTGGGGCTGTTTTTTTCCCTTTCTCTCCAGGTCTCCAATAAGACTCCCCACTGGTACAGCTATAGGGTCCAGATCTCGGCCTAGTGGGCAAGCTAAAACCTCCAGCACCCTCTCTGTCCAACCAGTGCTTCGTGTCCCTACCCAAGTAGCTGACATACACACACTTTGAGATGTGAGTTACATACAACCACACAGACACTCCTGGGGAAGGTGGCGCAGCTTCTCCAGTTGTGCCCCTTTTTTACCCAGTCTAAAAGGTAGTGCCAGCTGCCACCACCCACTAATATCAGCTACTCAAGGGCCCTTCTGAAAGGGTGTTCAATTATTACTGTGCAATGTTATTATCCAAATGGTGTGACTGAACAGTCAAGGCTTATTACAGTGACTTGGTACAGTATCACTATATACATGCAATGTACTCTAGAGCTTAAATTAACTCTGCATAAAACAGCCACAGTTGAAACGTTTAAAAATATTTAATAATAAATAATAAAAACACAAGACAATACTTCTTACTACACAGTGCCAGTCAGGAGTTCAGAGAAATATTTAAAATAATACCGAAGAAAAGTTCTGACATCATAGAAAAACAATGAAATAAAATGAAGTAACAGCACCAAGTAACATGACTGAGGTATAAAAAACACAGCTTTAATACAAATTATTAAAGCTGTGTTTTTTATACCTCAGCCATGTTACTTGGTGCTGTTACTTCATTTTATTTCATTTACCTTACTTTGGTTATTGGCACCAAGCTATACTCTTTGGCCCGGTTTTTGATTTTATTTTTCATCACAGAAAAACAAACTAGTCTAATCTTCCTAATTCCTAGCTATTTCTAAGAGAAAACACAGTTCTAAATAACTTACATATAGAACAAAGCAGTGCTGGTGATGTTGGATGTTCAAGACAAAATGCTGAGCTCTCTGATTCTCTCTCTTTAAATTGATAACACAGAACTGCTTCACATGACATCATTCTTCACACTTCTCTGGTATTCCCAGGCTAAAGGAAACTACATTTACATTCTTTATACCTGGTCATAAACTAGAGCAATAAAGGACATTTATACATGCAAATTCTAGACAGTAACTCTGGTCTTAAAAAATAGGCAGGATGCCTCCATCTAGGCATATCGGCTCCGAATTTTGGACATCAAAGAATTGACTTATCAGCTTTGTTACAGCAGAGTACATTGTTGTTACATTGTTGCAGTTCAATATCCAATGCAGTCTTTTCACATTTAAGAGAACAAGCCTGTGGCTTACATTAATATTTACAAATGACAGAATAATCTACAAAATTCTATCTGGCTAGGCTGGCAGCCTTCACATATCTTCTCAAGGGTCACATGCACAAGAAGAGCAAATAGTACTTTTCCCTTGCCATTTCTATCAGGAAAGAGAACTAATGATGCCTTGGGCAAACAGAAGCTATCAGCAGAATTTTCAGTCCCTTCCTGTCTTCTGCATTACCCTAGGAAGCACACAGATGGGACAGGACCTGTTTGATGGATGGCCGAGGAGTCCTTGGCCTAAGCCTTTCTGTCTGCTGCTCTGCAGCAAAATTTCCTCAGTCACTTGTTCAATGGAGAAGCAAAGAGGTCTATGTGATGACCGTGCCCTGGCCCAGCAATCAAGGAGCCTCAATCCTTACCACTAACACCAGGGAGGGTGTCTCATATAAGAGGAAAGGATAACAAATACACACAGTAAAGTACAATTTTCCTTAAGTGCACACAGAGATCACAGTCAGTCTGGAGTTGGTTGCTCCCTTGCTCCCCAATAATACTCCCCACTGGCACAGCTATAGGGTGCAGATCTCAGCCTAGCTGGCAAGCTAACCTCCTGTACCCTCTCTGTCCCACCAGTTCTCCGTGTCCCTGCCCAGGTAGCTGACACACCACGCACACTTTGAGATAAGCATTTATACAACTTCACAGTCACTGCTGGGAAAGGCTAACACAGATTCTCCAGCTGTGCCCCTTTACTCAGACTATACAGTAGTAATTACTGCCACCACCAGCTAATACTTATCTGCTACCCAAAGGCCCTTAAAAGGGTGTCCAATTATTACTGTACAATATTATTATCCAATTGGTAAGTGTGACTAGTCAGTCTAAGGCTTATTAGAGTAGCTTTGTACAACAAACTCTATAAATATGCAATGTACTCTAGAGCTTAACTAGTCTCTACACAAACCAGCCACAGGTAAAAGGTTTTTAAAATATTTAATAATAAATAATTAAAAACACAAGACAATACCACTACACCACAGTGATATCCAAGAGTTCAGAGATCACACAGAAACTTAAAACAATACAGTAGGAAAGTTCTACTATAACAGAAAAACACTTGTCTAATCTTTATAGTCCTAGCTATTTCTACAAGAAAACATAATTCTAAGATACTACTTACATAAACAGAGCATAAGGCAGTGCTAAGAGTTGAATATCAAGATGAAAATGCTTACAGTCTCTCTCTCAGCAATAGTTTTTAAACTCACTAAAACATCTCTGCTGTGCCCTCCCAGATTACATAATTTTGACACTTAGGTTTTTTTTCCCAGTATACAAATTACATCATTTTACCTACTGAGAGGCAGAATGTCAGCTCTCCAATAATTGGTAGTATTGCAATAGATGCTTAAAAGTAAGATGAAAAAATGGTTTATCACAAATACTTCAGCATGTACTAGAGGAGTTAGATGTGAAAGTAGGTAACTTAAGTTTTACCCATCTAAAAAGTTAAATTTTAGTGGAGAGTCACTATATTTAAAACAACAAGACAGATTGAAAGAGGGGGGGTTGTCACGTTTGTATTCTGGTACTATGGAATACAGCTGTATGACCAATAAATTTAAATAGCTGAAGGGGAGTGATTTCAAAAAATGATGATTTTGTGTTTACTGACACCAGCCAGTAAATGCAGAGCGGAAATGAGATATATGGTCAAATTAACATAAGGGGCAGGCATATAAAACACAGTGGTGTTTAAGAACACAACAGTAACCAGGTGGCAACATTTTTCTGTCTGACTCACAAGAGACAGAGCTGAGGTTTGTTTTCAAGTTTTAATATGCAGTTAAAAGCAGAATACAAGTTAAACACAGTGTAAAGAAAACAAATCACAGTATACAAAATAGAAAAGGGCAGTAAGGTAACACAGAATACAACAAATCAAAAGCAAACTCCCCTTTCCCTCACAGCAAACTGTAGCAGAGACTGAGTAAGCCTTTCCAGTAAAGCTCTGACATGTTTTATTTTACATCATAAATAGAAAATTTAGTTCCTAGCTCTACCCCCCCTCAGTTCACAGATGATTAACCTTAACTGAGTTGCTCTAACTTACGTGCGACTCCTTAATTAACCTGTTCCACTTTCTGTCTGACTCACAACAGACAGAGCTGTGGTCTCTTTTCAAGTTTTAATATGCAGTTTAAAGTAGAATACAAGTAAAACACAGTGTAAAAAAAGCAAATCACAGTATACAAAATAATAAACGGCAGTAAGGTAATACAGAATTCAACAAATAAAAAACAAACTAATTCAGCAAACTGTAGCAGAGTCTGGGCGAGCCTTTCCACCAAAGCTCTGAAATGTTTTATTTTACCTCTTAAATAGAAGGTTTAGTTCCTAGCTCCACCCTTTCAGTTCACAGATGATTAACCTTAAGTGACCTCTACTGTCTTATGTGTGAATCCTTATTTGACCTGTTCCAATTTCAGTTTGACTCACAAGAGACAGAGCTGTGGTCTCTTTTTAAGTTTTAATATGCAGTTAAAAGTAGAATACAAGTAAAACAGTGTAAAGAAAACAAATCACAGTATACAAAATAAAAAAGGCAGTAAGGTAATAAAGAATACAACAAATAAAAAACAAACTAACCTTTTCCTCACAGCAAACTGTAGAAGAGTCTAGGTGAGCCTTTCCAGTAAAACTCTCAAATGTTTTATTTTACCCCTTAAATAGAAGACTTACTTTCTAGCTCCACCCCCTCAGTTAACAGATGAGTAACCTTACCTGACCTCTTCTAATTTATGTGTGACCCCTTAACTGACTTGTTCCAGTTTCTGTCCGACTCACAAGAGACCGAGGTGTGGACTCTTTTCAAGTTTTAATATGCAGTTAAAAGTAGATTACAAGTAAAACACAGTGTAAAGAAAACAAATCACAGTATACACAACAGAAAAGGGCAGTAAGGTAACACAGAATACAACAAATAAAAAGCAAACTAACCTTTCCCTTACAGCAACCTGTAGCAATGTCTGGGTGAGACTTTCCAGAAAATCTCTGAAATGTTTTATTTTACCCCTTAAATAGAAGGGTTAGTTACTAGCTCCACCCCCCAGTTTACATATGATTAACCTTAACTGACTTATTCTAACTTGTGTGTGACTCCTTAATTGACCTGTTCCAATTTCTGTCTGACTCACAAGAGACAGAGCTGTGGTCTCTTTTCAAGTTTTAATACACAGTTAAAAGTAGAATACAAGTAAAACACAGTGTAAGGAAAACAAATCAAACTATACAAAATGGAAAAAGGCAGTAAGGTAATACAGAATACAACAAATTAAAAGCAAACTAACCTTTCCATCACAGCAAACTGTAGCAGAGTCTAGGTGAGCCTTTCCAGTAAAGCTCTGAAATGTTCTGTTTTACCCCTTAAATCGAAGGCTTAGGTCCCAGCTCCACCCCCTCAGTTCACAGATGATTAACATTACCTGAACCCTTCTAACTTATGTGTAACAACTGACCGTTCCCAATTTATGTCTGACTCACAAGAGACAGAGATGTGGTCTATTTTAAAGTTTTAACATGCAGTTAAAAGTAGAATACAAGTAAAACACAGTGTAAAGAAAAATCACAGTATACAAAATAAAAATAGGCAGTAAGGCAATACAGAATACAGCAAATGAAAAGCAAACTAACCTTTCCCTCACAGCAAACTGTAGCAGAGTCTGCGTGAGTCTTTCCAGTAAAGCTCTGAAATGTTTTATTTTACCCCTTAAACAGAAGGTTTAGTTCCTAGCTCCACCCCCTCAATTTCACAGATGATTAACCTTAACTAACCTCTTCTAACTTATGTGTGACTCCTTAATTAACATGTTCCAATTTCTGTCTGCCTCAAGAGATAGAGCTGTGGTCTCTTTTCAAGTTTTAATATGCAGTTAAAAGTAGAATACAAGTAAAACACAGTGCAAAAAAAAAAACAAATCACAATATACAAAATAGAAAAAGGCAGTAAAGTAATAAAGAATAGAACAAATAAAAATCAAACTAACTTTTCCCTCACAGCAAACTGTAGCAGAGTCTGGGGTGAGCCTTTCCAGTAAAGTTCTGAAATGTTTTATTTTACCCCTTAAATAGAAGGTTAAGTTCCTAGCTCCACCCCTCAGTTCGCACATGATTAACCTTAACTGACTTCTTCTAACTTATGTGTGTCTCCTTAATTCACCTGTTTGAATTTCCGTCTGACTCACAAGAGACAGAGCTGTGGTCTCTTTAAGTTTTAATATGCAGTTAAAGGTACAATACAAGTAAAACATAGTGTAGAGAAAACAAATCACAGTATAGAAAAAGGCAATAAGGTAATAGAGAATACAACAAATAAAAAGCAAACTAACCTTTCCCTCACAGCAAAGTGTAGCAGAGTCTGGGTAAGCCTTTCCTAGGAGATTACTAGGCTATCAACCCGGAGGTCATTTTAAGCCTAGCCGTTTCATCCCAATGTAATACCACAAAAATGATAGCTAATACCCAATAATGTATTTAGTGATGACTGCCCATGTCCGCAAGGATTTCTGTTAAGAATTGATCATGCCCCGTCCACTTGTCCAGGTTCCTCTTGAACAGTGTGACAGAGGAGCTCTGTTTCACATGAATTGGTAGCCTGCTCCAAAGATGCAGTCACTGGGAGATAAATTCGTCCCTCTAGTATGGCGTACTTAAGTCGCAGACCATATTTAAGATCCTGGAATGAGTAGCCATAGTCTCATTTGATTTAAAGCCATGCAGCAAGTTCATTAGGTTTGGGTCTTGGATTGCTCTGTTGGCCAGGCGTAAGTCTATTTTAAGAAGTGTATACAACACGGGGTACAGTGACAGGGACTTTAGTTGGTTTGTGTAAGACATAAGCTGGAGCCCCTTGAGCTTCTTTGTTATACACCCGTGAGGTCTCTCCAGTTGCTCTAAGTGCTTTGTACTGTACATGCCAAACGGGGGGTTATACTCAATTATGGACTACATTAGTGCTGAGTACAGCAAGGTTATAACCTCTTTGTGCTCAAGGAGATGCCTTTACTATTCAAGTGTGCTATATAGAAAGCCTTCCTTACTACAGTAGACATATAGCAGTCTTAAGGTTGCAGTCAACTTGTCATCCTAGGTCCCTTACCACTTCATGGGTACTTAGAGTATTGCTGTTGATTTGAAAGTGTAAAGAGAGACTGTCTGTGCCAATGGGAATAATGATGCATTTCTTTGCATTCAGTTTTGGACTGTGACTAATACACTAGTCGCGGGTCTGCGTGACACCATCCTGGAGTATACTGACATCATTTGAGATTCAATGATTGCACCTAGTTTGCAGTCATCTGCAAACTTGGTCATCCACAACCCCTTAGTTTTGACTTGAACTTCTGAGAAGTATATACCAGACAGTAGGGGGCCCAGGACAGCGGCACCCTTCTGGTAACAGGTCTGCTGGTTTATGTAGAGCCACCCACTTTGATAGTGTATGTCCAGTTTGTGAGACAGTTGGCAACCCATCTTACAACGAAGGAGTTTACATTCAGTTTGCTAAGTTTACCGGTAATGCTTGAATGTGGTATTGTATCAAAAACCTTTGCCAAGTCGAGGTATGCTGTGTGCACAGATTTGCACTTGTCAATGGCACAGGTCAAATTTTCAAAGAAGTCTACCAAATTTAACAGGCAGGAACTGCCCTTGACGAAGCTGAATTGGGTAGGATCCAGGGTCACCTATGTCTTTATTTATGAGGTCCATAATGATACATTCCATGGCCTTACAGAGGAGGCTAGTCAGGTTTATGGATCTGTAATTCACTGGGTTTGTTGCTAGGCCACCTTTGTGGAGGGGAACTGTAGCTGTTCTCCGTTCTTCAGGACAAAAGTCTGTGGTTAGGCTATGACTGAAAAATGTACTTAATGGTGATGCTAGTTCACGTTTTTGCCTATTTAGAAGATAGCCTGGGATGTTGTCTGGTCCCATAGAGGCTGTATTTTTTGCCTTGGACAAGGCTCTGAGGACCTGCTCTTCATTTATGCAGGGTGGGGCGAAGCTTGGGGGAAGGTTTATGATAAGTTAGGAGGGTATAAGGGAGTGACATTTTTCACCATACCTATCTGCTAGCAGGTTTGCTATCTCTGTGGGGTCAATGTGTGTGATAGTGTTGGTCACTAGTTCTGCACATGCTTATGTCCTACCTTTTTGGCTATGTACGTAGCTGTAAAAGGCCTTAGGGTTATCCTTAGCTGTACTTGCTAAGTTTCTCTCAAAGGAGTCCTTAGAGGATTTGACAAGTTGTCTTATTTGCCTGTTGAGGCTGAGGAGAGTGCTTTTCTATTGTTGGGGCTTAGCCTTTGTTTTCTTTTTTTAGACAGCAACTTTTGGCATTTATTGTAAAGTTTGTTGATGCTGGATGTCCACCATGGCAGCTTGTTTTTACTTGGGACTCTAGCTTTGATTCTTTGTGGTACAGCCGAGTTCATACACTTATGCAAGTGACTGTACAGGGCTTTACTGTAAAGTTTGGCATAGTTACCAATTCCAGCTTGGGGTGGGGCTTGGAATGCATTTATACCTTCATCTATGAGGGTATAGTTTGCCTTGGTGAAGTCTTTTAGTCTAATTTCACCTTTTGTGAGTTCTGGTGTTAGTACCAGTTTGAAGGTGACTGTTTTGTGGTCTGATTTAGCTGAGTGTCCGACAGTTGCAGCAGTGCACCCATTTGACATGTTAGTGAGGACCAGATCTAGAATGTTTGTTCCTCTTGTTGGGTATGAACAATTTGTTCCAGGGCATTTGAATTAACAAAGTCAAGGAACTTTTGTGCTAGCGAGTTGGGGCTAATGTATGTTTCCCAGTTAATGGTGGGATAATTAAAATCCCCCATAACCAGAGTGTTCGATAAAATACGGGTTTTTCCAAACAACTTAGTTTACCAAAGAAAAGCATTACTGCAAACACAAACCAAGTAAGAAAACAAAAACAAAGTGCCCCAAGTTTTGCTATGTACTCTTCACCAATTTATTCCAATAACAAATAAAAACATACCATAAAACAAAGCTCCATTGATCAGTAACGTTGTTTTTAAGTTCAAGAGAGTTCTTGTAAACACAAAACCACTGGTAATCCACAATAGTCAGTATTATTGTTTTTTTTTTTTTTTAAACAACCAGAGCAATTATTTTAAAAGCAGGCATTAGTAAGCTGTAGTGTTGTTTAAGTTCAAAGTCCAAAGCAATTCTTGTAAAAACAAAGCGTCAGTAACCAAAAAAATTTTAAATCTTGGCGCTTTCATCTCTCTGCTTCAGAGACTTTTTCAAAGATAGTTTAAAACAGTTTGCTTCCCTGTTTTTATCTCAAGTCCTAAACAGTCATGTGATACAAAATGCAGCCCCATTTAATGGGATAAAACACATTCTACATATCCCTTTTTTTCCAACCTAACCAGTTCTTGTAAGAAACCTTTAATAAAACCACTTTAATATCAATCATATACAAACCATGTAGTCTAAAAAAAAAATATATATATATATATATATATATATATATATATATATATATATAAGTATTTAAGGTTGTCATTTTCCTTAAAGTTTACATTCTCTTAAATGTTCAAATCTGTGTTCTTTTTTATTTTTTTATGTTTATTGTTTTATTATTGCCATTTCTTCTGTGTGCTTTTTTATATATTCTAATACTCCTTTCACCTTTCCAATGCTTTTAATCTTAACACACACATTACTGAACACAGGTAATTTAAATCAGTCCAGCTACCAAAATTTAAGGACAAGTGCCATTGGAGTTCTGCTTTTTCCATAAGCTTATGGAAGAAAAAACTTGCAGGAATATTTTAAAGGAAAAAACGACCATAGTGTACTGTAATGGGGTAACCATGAAACTACTACTGAAGAGGCATAGAGAAATGAAACAAACTATTAACATGATGAGAAAATGTGAGCAGGAAACCCAACAGATTAAGATAAGAGGGAGACATATAAAGATGAGAGGTAGGTTTGATTGTTCTACAAAGGGAGTGGTATATGTACCTGTGTGTCAGGACTGCCCCACTTTTTATGTTGGGAAAACCGAGCATACCCTAAAAGAGTGAATATATGAACACACATATAACATTAGGAAAGAAAGGACAACTAATGCACTGTATAAATATATTCAAGGGCACCTGGACCACAAATTTAAATTTATTTATTTATTTATTTATTTTATTTTTTTATTTTCTTGTAAGAAACTTGTAAGAAATATTTGTAAAAGTATTTTCTTGTAAGAAAATTTAAATTTATAGTTTTAGAGCAGGTTAACCAACAAAAAAGAGTAGGACCTTGGAGTCTTAGTTTGGAAAAAGCAGAACTCCAATGGCAACTGTCCTTGAATGTTGGTAGCTGGCCTGATTTAAATGACCTGTGTTAAATAATGTGTGTGTTAAAATTAAAAGCCATGATAAGTGAAAGGAGTATTAGAATATAAAAAAAAAATACACACACAAAAAAGTACAATAATAAAAAAATAAAAATAAAAATAAAAAAAATAAAAAAGAACACTGCTTTGAACAATTAAGAGAATGGATACTTTAAGGAAAATGATAACCTTAAATACTTTTACATAACATAATTTAAGACCTCATAGTGAGTGTGTGTGTGCATGTATATATATATATATATATATATATATATACATATATATATATACATACACAGTATATATATATATATATATATATATATATATATATATATATATATATATATATATATACACATATGTATATATATTTTTTTTAGACTATATAGTTTGTATATGGATTGATATTAGGTGGTTGTATTAAAGGTTTCTAACAAGAATTAGAGTGGAAAGAAAGGGATATGTAATCTGTGTTTTATCCCTTTAAGTGGGGGTGCCTTTTGTATCACATGAATGTTTAGGACTTGAGATAAAAACAGGGAGTAAAACTGGTTTAAACTATCTTTGAAAAAGTCTCTGAAACAGAGAGACGAAAGCGCTAGGATTTAAAATTTTTTGGTTATTGACGCTTTGTTTTGACAAGAATTGCTCTGGACTTTGAACTTAAACAACAACTAATTGATCTGGTTGTTTTTAATAAAACAGTAATACTGACTATTCTTGATTACCGGTGGTTTTGTGTTTACAAAAACTCTCTTGGACTTATGTTACTGATCAACGGAGCTTTGTTTTATGGCATGTTTTTATTTGTTATTAGAATAAATTGGTGAAGAGAACATAGCAAAGCTTGGGGCACTCTGTTTTTCTTATCTTACTTGGTTTGTATTTGCAGTAATGTTTTTTATGAACTAAGTGGTTTGGAACTGTACGTTATGAGTGCCGTTGAATAGCTGGGTTCACAACCACTGTTCACAGATTCTACTGGATTGATAATGATTTTGTTAAGGAAACAAGAGGCAGTTGGTAACCTGACTAACATGGTAGAACAACTGACAAAGAGTAGAAATGGTTGTAAGCCAGTTAAATAACCCAAATGGTGTCCATCAAATTCAACAAGGGGATGAATACAAGAAACTTAGAAGACAGTGATATTAGGAACTATCATGGTGAAGCACGGACATCAAGGGACAGCCCCGTTATGTTAAATGGCAAAATGAGCAACTGATCTGAAACACCCAAAAAGGTCAGTAGGCAAACTACTCTACAAACACTCCCTTGCCCATGCTTGGAACAAACTTCCCCTTGACTTACATTCAATCTCCCACACCTCACACTTTAATAATGAACTAAAAGCTTACTTTCTCAATTCCAGAACCTGCCCTTACCATGACCCCACCTAGTCTTCCTTCCCTTTATGTACCCAGAAAAGGACCATACTTAGTACCTCATTACACCTCTCTCTCCAATGTGTCTTCTATGCATTTGCATAATTTTATACAAGCAAAAAAGTTTTATTGTTGACCTATTAAACTATATCAATGTAAAATTATGTTACTTAGCTTCTTTTTAATGCAACGTTAACTTTATGCATGTAACCCAGCATATGTGAATCTTTTTGCTATAACTGCTATTATATCTATATTGTTTAAAATTGTATTTGTTTAAAAATGTACTACTGGAGCTTGTATTCACTGAAAATGGGCCAGAAGCCCAGTTGGACAAACCTGGTTAACAAATGTCAATAAATAATAAATAAATAAACATGGATGTTCCAAAATTAAATGAATGGTTAGGAAATAACCATTGGTTTAATAATCCACATATAAACAAGAAGTTGGATTTAAAGAGTAAATTAGATGAACTTGACTATAAACTTTTGAAAATAAAAAAGATGCAACTGGAGAATGAATATTTTGTGGAATGTGTAAATATGAAGTTAGTCCCAAAGGGGTTAAGATCTTGGAAATACCCCACGGGACTAAAGAAAGACTTCCCATTGCACAAAGGGCTTATTTGTCTTTTTAACAGACAAGGATGTGAATATATGGAAATTTTAATTAAACACAACATCAGACTAATAGAACAATTGATTGCACAGGCCAGTGATCTGGGCAGTGAGATAACTACCCACAGTGACTATGAGAGATACAAATTTGAACACACAATGATTTTTTTTGAGAACTGATGGGCAGATGATGCAGTTGAAGAAAAAAATGGCAAAAATAGAGAGAGAGACTAAATTGCATATAGCAATGGGAAAGCATACCCTGATCCACCACCTTCACAAAATGGGGTAAAAAACAATTTGGTCACAAAAAACAACCCATTACCAGCTAGAGAGAGGAAATACTGATTGTTAACAACTTGAACAACATCCCTTTAAACTCGAACAACCAGGAGATTAATGGGCTCCAGAATTGCAATCAAAACCTACCCCCTTTTCAGAACTATGATCAAAATTTTCCACCACTAAGACATTCCGAGAGAATAAGGGAGAAGAACAACAGGAACCAATGGAACACAGGGAGCCAACGACAACAGAAACAATTCCAGCCTTCGAGGAGGAACCAATGTAACCAGCCTAGGGCTTGCTGATGAAGGATCTGTAGGCATGGAATCCCTGAAGGAAGACCTGAATGAGGACGAGATGGGACTTACCAACCGACCCTCCACCATGAGGATAATAACTAACACACAAGGTGACTTTAAATTATATAATTTTTCTGAACTCAGATCTGACTGTGAGATGACAAATATTAGCTAAAGGGATGACATTTGTCTCCTCTTTGACAACTAATTTATCAACTGTTTTGATTGACTTAAAACAATAAGTGAGAAAACTGAATTTTGCACTAATGTTTCACAATGTTAATTCAGTAACACCAACTTTACATACAGCAACTACATTTAACCTACCCCTTTACCCCATTTTACAACTTTATGAAACAATATGTGACTTGGATATAAGAGCAACTTCCGGTAACAACTTAAACAAGGGTAATAAAAATAAAAACAACTTAAATAGAACAGAAAGGGACTGTTTAGAAGAACTAAGAGCTTTAGATATAAGAATAATGAAACCGTCCAAAGGGGGAGAGGTGTTGATAATGGAAAAATTAGATTACAGTGCGAGAATGAAAATTATTTTGGAACAGGAACTTTATGAACCAGTGTCCTTAAACAAATTAAATAGTGCAAGTTGTAGGATATACTTAGAGCTAAAATATCTATTTATAGTAGGGTCAATCACATTAGAAGAATATAACTAATTGAATGTCATATACCCTACTGTATCAACACTTTTTGGTATACCAAAAATCCATAAAAGTTTGGACAATCCCCTGATGCGTCCGATAGTGGATGGTAGAGGATCTATTACAGTGGGATGTGCTAAGTTTTTGGACTCTAAACTTAAACATCTTTTAGAAGATGAAACACAAATTTGCAAAGACTCGTGGAACTTTTTAGAAAGGATAGGGGAGATAGATTTTAATGAAAACAATATATTAGTAACAGTAGATGTGAAGGGCCTCTATACTGTGATACCCCATGAACTGGGGGTTACCTGGTTTTGTGAATTTCTTGCATGAAAAGGTGCAGAGCAGAAAAACATCAATGTTTATGAACAACTGATTAATATTGTACTAAAAAACAACTATATTTATTTTGAAGGTGGTTTTTATGTGCAAAAAATGGAGTAGCTATGGGTTCAACGACAGGTTCACTATTTGCAAATACAGTAATGGTGGAATGGGAAAAAAATATGTAAATGAAGGACCCTTTAAAGACTCCCTAAGATTTTATGTAAGATTCCTGGATGACTTGTTCTTTATATGGAAGCATAGTAAAGAAAATATTCCCAGTTTCATTGATTTTTTTGAACGGAACCACTGATTTTTTTTTGAATTTACATCACAGGTGACGGAAGACAGCATAACATACTTGGATGTTCTGTTGGAGAAAGATCTATAATAATAAGATATACGTGGCATGTACTTACAGGAAGCCCACATATTCAAACTCTATCTTACACTACACTAGTCACCATCCCATAACCCATAAGTGAGCAGTGGTTAAAGGCCAATTTGTAAGAGCAGCTAGTATGGTGACAAAGGAAGAACATTTTTTAGAACAATGTGAAGTACTAAGGGGGATGTTTGAAAAAAGAGGTTACCCACAAAATTTCATAGATAACTTAAACAAAGTAGTAGTGAATAAAAGAAATAGGGGGCATTTTAAACCTATATTAC